>NC_062577.1:18805000-19105000 GCF_022837055.1 Prionailurus viverrinus
AGAGTGGCATATGTTGCCAAATTGCCTTCTGAAAAGGTTAAACGTATTTACAGTGCACTAGTGTATGCTTGTGCATATTACCCCACACCCTTGTCAAAAATGGACTCATTAATACACATCTTTATTGACTGGTTTGTTGAGTTAAAAAAAAGCCATCATGTTGTTTTAGTGTAAACAGCCACTTAGAGGCATGTGGGTGGCTCAGTCGATTAAGCTTCCAACTTCGGCTCAGGTCATGATCTCCAGGTTCGTGAGTTTGAGTCCCATACTGGGCTCTCTGCTGTCAGCACAGAGCCCAATTCATACCCTCTGTCCCTTTCTTTCTCTCTGCCCCTCCCCTGCTCTTTCTCTCTCCTCTCTCAAAATAAGTACATAAAGTTAAAAAACAACAACAAAAAACAGCCACTAAGCCCCTACTAACACATCACAGAAGGCTCCCAAAACCACCAGGAACTCAACCTGAAGTGGGAGCAGCCCTGCCCCTACTTAGGATAGGCCTTTCTGAGATCCTCGCCCACAGGAGGGCAGCAGTCACAGCGCTGTGGTCCCAGTTAACCCTAGGTTGATCCAGAGCCAGGCACAAGTTGGTTGAAAGGTCCCTGTCCTGATCAGCCCAAAAGAGAAAGGACCCTTCAGGACTAGCCACCATGCTCGAGAAGTCATGAGCCAAGTGAAACGCACATCTGAACGGGAGCCTGGGCTAGAATGTGGGCTCAGGTGCAGGGGCCGGGCTGTTCTGCTTCCGTGGCTGAGCAGCGGAGAGGGGTCTCCGGGCCCAGTCTCACCAGCCACATTTGTGAGGTCCCTGCCTGCCGAGCCCTCTGACGTAATTGGGTCATTTAATCCTGAAGACAACCGTATTATCCCCATTGACAAAGGAAAGCGTCCAGGTTCGGAGAGATTGAGTAACTTTCTCAAGGTCAAGGAGAACCAGCATTTAAATTCAGACTTCAGATCCCAAATGCTGAGCATTTCCTATGTGACCCACGACCTCTCTGGCCCCTGGCGTTTCTCAGCCCAGCATCCCTGTCTGTGTCCTTATGCGTTTGTGTGTTTCAGGACCCAGATGCAGGGCCCTTTCTCCAGGGCCCAGTGGTGGAATGGGCGGGCACTCCCACCAGCGTTTTCTGCGTCCTGGCCACCTCAGGCTTGCTGCCAGGAAAAGGGAATATCAGGGATGTAGGAGGATGAATTAGATAAAGTCCATTAGGCGAACCCTGACATACTTTGACTTACAAAGCAGTATTATTAATAATGGTTTGAAATGAGATTATTTTAAAATATTAAGTGGTCATGGAACAAGTGATATCAAACCCAAAGCAGTCTTCCAGTTCCTAAACAATCTCTTTAGTCCAAGGCTACTTAATTTGTAGTAAATACAGTGAGATATTTGGCTGTGCAGTCAGCCCCGTGAGCAAGGGGAGCTCACCTTAAACACCTCTGTTCTTGGGACTTGCCCGATCTAAAGCGAAGAAATGATAGCTCAGGGTACCTGCGTGCATGCACTCATTCCTTCAGCTGGCGTTTATAGAGCCCCTACCTTGTGCTGGTCCCTGACTAGGTAGGAGGGATACAGGAATGAGCAAGACATAGCCCCTGCCCCGAAGGCTCCCTTCCCCGCGTTCTTGGGTAGTTAAATGGATCAATCCACAACCACCTAAGCCTGACAGTGGTGCTGATAGAAGATACACAGCACCTGCTACAGGCCTGGGGCGAAATCGGGAAACATTCCGCAGAGGAGCTTTGCACAAGGAGTGGGGTCGGAGTGGGGGGTGATGCGAGCAAGGTCTAGACACCCCACTGCACCACTTCTTCCAAGTGCCAGGCAGCAGCCTGAGGGAGTTTGGGGGGGCACCAGGGAGGGGCCTGATCGGGTGTGTTTCAGGGAACTTAGTCTGCTGGCAGAGTGGAGAAGGGACCGAGTGGGGCAGGACAGAGGACAGGAGTCCAACAAGGAACCCGTGGCAGGGCCCAGGGGAGAGACGATGGGATGATGGGAGGCGGTGGCAACTGACCCAGCTGAGGGCAGGTGCCCCAATCCCACGCCCCATGGGGAACCCTGTGGAGGGCACTTAACCATACAGCTTCCCACCTGCAGAAATTCTGATTCGTTGGTCTGGGGGGCATCTGGGGACCTGCCTGGTGACTAAACTCCCTGCTGCTGCCAGTTTGGGGACTACTCCTGGTGTGTGCTCCAGCTCAGAGACTCCGGGAGACAATGGGTTAATACATAGGCTTCGTAGGCTGTAAAACGCTACGCAAATATGAGTGATGTGTTTCTCAGGATTTTCTCTGCAAAGGTAATTTTGCCAACCACCACCTGACTACTTCTCTCAGCGTGCAATCAGTGGTAGGTTTGACCTTCACTCTAACACTTCTGCGTCTGTTTTCTTGGTCCTCCAGCTTCTAACCAGTCAAGACAAAAAAAGAATTCTTCTCAGAAGACAAAAAGGGAACCATTTTGAAAGTGAATGATCCTCCCTCTGTCCCACTGCCCACTCACCTGTTCCTATATTTGGTAAATCCAGATGATAGTCCTCTGGTTTGAAGTACGACCATAACTGCCAGACTATGCTTGTTAACCATTCAGAGCCCATTTGCCTCATTAAGAAAGTCTACTCTGGGGGCACCTGGGTGTCTCAGCCCGTTAAGCGTCCAACTCTTGGTTTCAGCTGAGGTCATGATCTCACGGGTCATGGGCACCCCTCGTCCCCGCATTTTAGAGATTTTAGAAATGGAAAACTGAGGCCCAAAGTGATTAAATGATTTATCCAAGATTACAAAGGTACCAAGCAATGGAGCCAGTATTTCGACCAAGGTCTGGCTCTCAGACTCTTAAGTCAGCACTGAAGAGCTGTTCCAACCCACCTGCAGATATAAGCTGGGATAAAGGGAGAGTTGGTTTGGTGAGCACGGCAGACCTAGCCTCTGTAGCTGCTGTCACCCTTCAGAGACCAAATTCACCCTTCCAGTGATCTGGGCAGGTAGCGGTCTGTCCTCACTGAGATTGGGATTTCTAGTTGAAGACATTTGCTGTAGAAAAAGCCTACTGTAGGGGTGGGAGAAGGCAGCTCCAGTTCAGATTCTGAGCAGATCTGGGAAGATGGTGGTGGCCTTTGGAACATCAGAGAATGAGGAGAGAGAGGAGGGGAAGAAAGTTGTGGGATAAAGGACAAAAGTTCCCCAAATCCCAGAACGTTCTTAAGTAAACGACGTTGTGTGGGCTTCTGGCCAGGAAGAAATGAGCAGAAAACATGGGGTGCCTGGGTGGCTCAGCCGGTTAAGCGTCCGACTTCAGCTCAGGTCATGACCTCATGGTTCGTGGGTTCGAGCCCCGCGTCGGGCTCTGTGCTGACAGCTCAGAGCCTGGAGCCTGTTTCAGAATTCTGTGTCTCCCTCTCTCTCTGCCCCTCCCCCACTTGTGCTCTGTCTCCCTCTGCCTCAAAGATAAATAAACGTTAAAAAAAAATGAGCAGAAAATAAAGGGAAATGAATTTGAGTCCCCATCAGTAATTTGGTCTGGGTTTCTGCAGCAAATATTCCTTTTTAGGCCACTGAACCCAAAACTAACAGTCCAGCAAAGCTTCCCCGAGCCCAGCTCAGAATCATCCAGCCTAGAGGTCTTTGTCCTAGATGGAGGATTTTGTTCTTAAACTCAGATAATGTAAATATTCAAAAGAAAGGAAAAACCCAAGGAATTTAACATCATGGAACTTCCATGTTGGAAATAGTTCTGAGATCCCTGCAGGAGAAGCCCCTGTCCTCCCTCTCCTTGGGCCATGCCACTCATGTGTGAGGACAAGTCTGTGGGGTTGAGAGGATGCATCTGTGCCCGCCTTGCCAGTCCGTACAGCCCCAAGCTGCTTCCAGAACCCGTGCAGGCCTCTTCCAGATCTATTCTTCCATGAGTATGCATGTGTAGGGTGGCCAAGAGGCAGATCTTGGGGACAGTGGATGGGGCCTGGACACTCAGACTGGAGTGTCCACACTCCATGCACATGCGGCCTCTCATGGGTATAGGACCAAGTCTGTGGTGAAGAGGGGTGGGGGGGCTGGGTATGAGGTTGCCAACTGGGCCAGCCATCACCACGCTGCCACATTTCAACATGGAGCTCCAAAGAATTCTAAAATGGAGCCTGGCCACCCAGGTGTTGTAAAAGGATATTTATCAAGGGAGGAAGATACAATTTATTTTTGTTTCATAGGTGCTAGCTTGACTTTTAACTTTTAAATATTTAGACACATAGTCTGCAGCCTCCATTTGTCGTCTTGCCCTGGGCCCCACAAGTGTTGGGAGCAATACCTCGGACAAAAGGAACCATAAAAGTCATCTACTCCATCCATCCCACCAAATGCTTAACACCTCCAATTATGGTTGGCACTGGTCTCACTGCCTCCTCCCCACTCGTCCTCTCCTTTTTCTCTGTAGTTCCTCACTATTAAAACGTGCTCCTTTATTTTGAGGCGTGGTCAATCCTCCTGTTCCAGAAACAGCATTCAGTAGTAATAATTGAATATTGAATCGAGCAATAATACGCAGGCGTTAATGCGCTTTGGCCTTATGAAGACCAGGGTCCAAATCCTGACTCTGCCACTTACTAGATGTGTGACTCTGGGAACATTTCTTAGTCTTTTGACCTTCAGTTTCCTCTTCTGTAAAATGGAAAATAGCAAGTTCCTCTTCAAAGCATTGTTTTGAGTAATAAATAGCTCTGGTAGACATTATTCATTCTCTAATTGAGGTGTAATTGACATGTAACATTGTATTAGTGTCAGGTGCACAACATAGTGATTTGAAATCTGTAAATATTATGAAATGATCTATACAATCGCCACACTAAGTCTAGTCAACCCCTATCACTGTACATAGTTATATTTTAAAAAATAAATAACAATGACTTTAATGTTCTTGTTTAGGTAGGATATCTTAAAATAGGACTCCAGCAAGGCTTGGCCATGATTCTCCTGAAAGCATTACTGTAGAAAACTCTTGTGACGAGTACTTTTATTTTTATTTCTTAATGCTTATTTATTTTTGAGAGAGAGCAAGCAGAGGGAGGGGCAGAAAGAGAGGGAGAAACAGAATCTGAAGCAGGCTCCAGGCTCCGAGCTGTCAGCACAGAGCCCAACTCGGGGCTCAAATTCATGAACCGCAAGATCGTGAGCTGAGCCCAAGTAGGATGCTTAACCGACTGAGGTGCCCAGGTGCTCCTGTGATGAGAACTTTTCAAATCTACTCTCTTAGCAACTTTCAAATATGCTATACAGTATAATTAACTGTAGTCACCACGCTGTACATTGCATGCCTGTGACTTATTTATTTCATAACTGGAAGTTTGTGCCTTTTGACCCCTTTCACCCATTTCGCCCACTCCCTACCACCTTGCTGGCAACCCTCAGTCTTCTCTCTGTATCTCTGAGGACATTATTCATTACTGATGTTTTAAACAGAAGGCCCAGTCCCAGCAAGGAGGGATGTAATCAGTGCAACCACTACTGGCTTGTTTGTGATTGCCTGGGTGTTTTCATACTTTCTTCTCAGGGCAGAAAGAAGTTAGCACTTAACACAGGAAGACCTGAGAACCAGTCTGTGACACTGCTGTCAAGTCATGTGGACTTAGACAAGTCACCTGTTGTCTTGGGGCCTCAGTGACCTCATCAGTACAATGGAGGTGATGACGATCCTCATCACCTCACAGAGCTTTATATGAAAAAGCGCCTTCCAAAAACTCATTTACTCATGTAATTTATTCATGTAAACATGCACGAAAGGTCTACTCTATATTAGGTGCTGAAAAACAAAAATGTGTTCCAGGGGCGCCTGGGTGGCTCAGTCGGTTAAGTATCTGACTTCAGCTCAGGTCACGATCTCACGGTCCGTGAGTTCGAGCCCTGCGTCGGGCTCTGGGTTGATGGCTCGGAGCCTGGAGCCTGCTTCCGATTCTGTGTCTCCCTCTCTCTCTGCTCCTCCCCTGTTCATGCTCTCTCTCTGTCTCAAAAATAAATAAACGTTTAAAAAAAAAATGTGTTCCAGCTCCTCCCTGCAGGGCCTCAGACTCTAGTGGACGAGACAAAGAGATAATGTGTTTTATTATTTTTTTTAAGTTTATTTATTTTGAGAGAGAGAGCGTGTGAGCATGAGTGAGGTGGGGGAGCAGAGAGAGAGGGAAAGAGAATCCCAAGCAGGCTCCTGTAGGGCTGATGCAGGGCTCGAACTTGCAAACTGTGAAATCACGATCTGAGCTGAAATCAAGAGTTGGATGTCTAACTGACTGTGCCACCCAGGCACCCCAAAGAGATAATATTTTTTAAAAAGAACAGCGTGATAGGTGCTGGCAGCCTGAAGGTGGAGACAACTGGCTTTGCCTCAGGAAGGCTTCATGGGAGAAGTGAAACTTGAGAGGTGGAGACAGTGGGGAAGGGAATATCATGAAAAAGAAAGCATGGAGTTACATAGTTTATGGAACAGAAATGCAGAATAAAACAAATCTTTCTTTCAAGTGACAGGTATTCACATATTAGACAGAAGTTATCATAGCCTCTCCTTCTATTCTTTCTCCAACAACTTCTCTGGGCAGACCCAACAAGACTGATTTCTCCAACTATTGCTCACCTGATTGGCTGTGAGTTTCCCGAGCCCCTCTCTGGACATGGTCCAGATATGCCCCAATGGCAGGAAATATTCAAAGGTCTACATATGCCATGTACATTACCATAACCAGTTTGTTAGCTATAGCATAATTGAAACCTTATTTTAAAGCTGTTTATGCTTTATTTGCAAAATTCCAGAGTCTATAAGCTATAGTACAAATTGGGAGACTCATTAGGCATTCACATAGTGATATATGGGCTTGTCTCATGGACACAGAAAAAATATCAGCGTGAAGAAAGCGTGGGGCATAGGGAAGAGAAAAAGAACATGTATACACACATGCAGAGATTCTGTGGATTGCTGGCTTAATGCAACTAGGAGACAATGAAAACATCAGCTTTGGATGGTTTCTTATTAAATCTCAAGGGATTCTAGTGAGCTAGGTCAGAGACTAGTATTTTAGTAGTCTCTTAGGCTCAAAGTTCTCAGAACTGGCTTTGATAAAACTGGGTGCTTTTCCATGATTGCAGATGAAAAGGAAAGGCAAAATGAACATAAGAGAAGTTCCCCTGGAAGAATACAATAGTCCAGCCACAGGAGCTAGAGGCTGCAATGCCACACTAGGCATGTGGCAGATGGCAGGGTGTCACCCCTCCCTAGGTGGCTATTGTTGGCTCTGGGCTGTCTGACTTAACACACGTGTTCTTTCCCACCATTTTATGTGGGGCATAATCTGTGTAACTGCAGTCACCAGAAAGTCCCATCTCTGGGTGAGAAGAGCCCGGTCCTTCAAGGGGACACCAGGACTAGTCCTGTCAGCTTCATTTGTGGTGACCACAGTCAGCATCTCTCAAGGTATCAGGAGGCCATTGTGGGCCAGGACCTACCTAGGACACCAGCTGTCCTTGTTCTCACACTCTTGGCCGACTTCTACTTCTGCTCTCCCTAATGGCAGCACTGTAGCTGCTGGCTCAGCCCATCATCTCAGGGTCTTGTCCTTGTTGTGGCCTATGAGAGAATTAAAGAAGGGAAGACACCTGGAGCTCACCATGAAAGGATTAGAACCTTGGTCAGTGGTTCTCACACATCACAGTAAATAAATAAAATTTATGACTCTTCTAGGTTTATGACAATTTTTCCAACATAATTAATAGTGCCCCCTTTTCCTCAAAAATGTCACAGTTTGGGCAATAAATTATGTAATTGCCCTACTTAAAATTCATATTTCCAAGCTCCGTTCATAGAGTCTGGTTTACTAAGTTTAGGGGTTCTTAGGAATCTGGATTTTAAACTAGCATAGGGGGCATTTTTGTTGCAGGTGGTGGATAGGCATGCTTTAAGAAATTCTAATGGTGAGGTAAAACCTTCTAGACCAAAAATCATTAATAATAATTCTAATTTTAAAAAACAGAGAGGGACTACAAAAACAGCCAGAAGGCAATTAACAAAGTGTCAATTAACACATACCTAACAATAATTATTTAAATGTAAATGGACTAAATTCTCCAATCAAAAGACAGAGTGGCTAAATATATTTAAGAAATAAGACCCATCTATATGCTGCCTGTAAAAGACAGTTTAGATTAAAACAAGGATACACACAGAATGAAACTGAAGGGATGGGAAAAGGTATTCCATGCAACTAGAAACTAAAAGAAAGCTGGAGTAGCTATTCTTATGTCTAACAAAATAGACTTTAAAACAAAGACTGTAACAACAGACAAAGAAGGGCATGACATATGATAAAAGGGTCAATCCGGCAGGAGGATACAACATTTGCAAATATTAATGCATCCAACATAAGAGCACCTAAATGTATAAAGCAAATATTAACAGATCTAAAGAGAGAAATAGGCAGCAATACAATAATAGTAGGGGACTTTAATATCACTTCCATCAGTGGATAGATCATCTAGACAGAAAATCAATAAGGAAGCATTGGCCTTAAATTATACATTAAACTAGATGTATTTAGTACAGAAATACAGAACATTCCATCCAAAAGCAACAGAATATACATTTGCCTCAAGTGCATGTGGAACATTTTCCAAGATAGATCATAAATTAGGCCAAAAACAAGTCAATAAATTTAGGACGATTGAAATCATATCAAGCACCTTTTCCAACCACAGTGTTATGAAACTAGAAATTACATAAACAAAACTGGAAAATTCACAAATATTTTGAGATTAAACAACATGCTACCAAACAACAACAGGTAAAAATAGAAATCAAAGAGAAATAAAAAACACCTTGATGCAAATGAAAATTGAAGTGTAACATAACAAAATCTTTGGCATGCAGCAAAAGCGGTTGTAAGGGAAAAGTTCATAGTGATAAATGCCTACTTCAAGGAACAAGAAAAGTGTCAAATAAACAACCTAACTTCTAGTTCCTCAAGGAACTAGAAAGAGAAAAACAAAGCCCAAGGTTAGTAGAAGGAACAAAAATTATAGTACAAGTAAATGAAACAGAGACTAAAAAGACAATAGAAAAGATGAAACTAAGAGCTGAATCTTTGAAAGAATAAATGAAACTGACACACCTTTAGCTAGAGTCACCAAGAAGAAAAGAGGACTCAAATTTAAAAAATCAGAAATGAAAGAGCTATTACAACAAATACCACCGAAATGCAAAGGATCATAAGAGACTGACTGATAAATTGGACAACCTACAAGAAATGAGTGAATTTCTAGAAATGTATGACCTGTTGAAACTGAATCATGATGAGATTAAAAATCTGAACAGACTGATTACAAGTAAGGAGATTGAATCAGTAATCAAAATTTCCCCCCAAACAAAAGTCTAGGACCAGATACCTTCATTGGTAAATTCTACAAAATATTCAAAGAAGACTTAAGACCAATTCCTTTTAAACTGCCAAAAAATAGAAGAGGAGGGAGCTCTTCCCAGCTCATTTTATGGGGCAGATTACCCTGATACCAAAACCAGACAAAGACACCAGGAGAAAAATTACAGGCTGATATCCCTGATGAACCTAGTTGCAAAAATTCCTGACAAAATATTAGCAAACCAAATTCAATAAGTCATTAAAAGGATTATATACCATGATCAAATGGGATTTATTCCAGGGATGCAAGGATGGTTCAACATGTGCATGTTAATCAGTTTGATACATCCACTAACAAAATGAAGAATAAAAATCATAAGATCATCTCAATAAACACAGAAAAAGCATTTGACAAAATTCAACATACATTTGTGATAAAAACTGTCAAGAATGCAGGAATAGAGGGAACATACCTCAACATAGTAAAGACAATATATGAAAAGCCTATAGCTAACATCATACTCAACTGTGAAAAACTGATATCTTTTTCTCAAAGATCAGGAACAAGACAAGGATATCCACCCTTGACGTTTTTATTCAACATCATATTGGAAGTCCTAGCCAGAGCAAGTAGGCAAGAAAAAGAAATAGAAATCATCCAAATTGGAAAGGAAGAAGTAAAACTGTCACTATTTGCAGATGACATGATATTATATATATAAAACCTTGAAGAATTCATAGGAAAACCATTAGAACTAATAACTAAATTCAGTAAATTTGCAGGGTACAAAATCAATACACAAAAATCAATATGTTAGTAGTGAACTATCTGAAAGAGAAATTAAGAAAACAATTCCATTTACAATAGCATTAAAAAGAATAAAATATCTAGGAACAAATTTAACTAAGGAGGTAAAAGACCTGTATATTTAAAATAATCAGACATTAATGAAAAAAAT
Source organism: Prionailurus viverrinus (assembly GCF_022837055.1). Taxonomy (NCBI): domain Eukaryota; kingdom Metazoa; phylum Chordata; class Mammalia; order Carnivora; family Felidae; genus Prionailurus; species Prionailurus viverrinus. The sequence continues at coordinate 18,815,343 of NC_062577.1, forward strand.
TGAAGAAGACACAAACAGATGGAAAGATACTCTATGCTCATGGATTGGAAGAATTAATATTGTTAAATATTCATACTACTCAAAGAAATATACAGATTCAATGCAATCCCTATCAAAATATCAATGACATTTTTCACAGAAATAGAACAAATAATCTTAAAATTTGTAGACCTTAAATAGTTAGAGCAATCTTGAGAAAGAAAAAGCAGGAGGCATTATGCTCCCTGATTTCAAGCCATATTCCAAAACTGTAGTAATTAAAACAGTATTGCATTGGCATAAAAACAGACACATAGATCAATGGAATAGAATAGAGAGTCCAGAAATAAACCCACACATATGGTCAATTAATACATGACAAAGGAGCCAAGAATGCACAATAGGGACAGAAGAGCCTCTTCCATAAATGGTTCTGGGAAAACTGGGCGGCTATATGCAAAAGAATGGAACTGGACCACTATCTTATAATATGCACAAAAATTAACTCAAAATGTATTAAAGATTTGAACTTAAGACCTAAAATCCTGAAACTCCTAGAAGAAAACATAGGCCGTAAGATCTTTGGCACAGGTCTTGGCAATGAGTTTTTTAATACGACCCTGAAAGCACAAGCGACAAAGGCAAAAGTAAACAAATGAGACTATATCAAACGAAAAAGTTGACTTACAGCAAAGGAAACCAACAACAAAATGAGGAGGAAACCGGCTGAATAGGAGAAAATATTTACCAAATCATATGTCTGATAAGGGGCTAATATCCAAATTATATAAGGAACTCACACAACTCAATAGCAAAAAGACAATCCAATTAAAAAATGGGCAGAGGTTCTAAATGGACATTTTTCTAAAGAAAAAGACACACACATGGCCAATAGGTACCTGAAAAGATGCTTGACATCATTAATCATCAGGGAACTGCAAATCAAACCACAGTGAGGTATCACTTCACACCTATTTAGAAAGGCTATTATCAAGAAGATAAAAAATTATGAGTGTTGGTGAGGATGTGGAGAAAAGGGAGCCCCGTGTAACACTGTTGGTGGGAATATAAATTGGTGCAGCCATTAGGGAACACAATACAGTGGTTCCTCAGAAGGTTAAAAATATAACGACCATATAATCCAGCAATTCCACTTCTGGGTGTTTATCTGAAGAAAATGAGGGGCGCCTGGGTGGCTCAGTTGGTTGGGTGTCCGACTTCGGCTCAGGTCAGGATCTCACAGCTCATGAGCTCAAGCCCCGCATGGGGCCTTGTGCTGACAGCTCAGAGCCCAGAGCCTGCTTTGGATTCTGTGTCTCCCTCTCTCGCTGCCTCTCCCCGACTTGTGCTCTGCCTCTCTCTGTTTCTCAAAAATAAACATTTTAAGAAAAGTAAAAAAAAAAAAAAAGAAAATGAAAACACTGACTTGAAGAGATATCGGCGCTCCCATGTTCATTGTAGCATATTTACAATAGCCAAAGCATGGGAACAACCTAACTGTCCATTGAGGGATGAATGCATGAAGAAATAGTGGTATATATTTTTAATGAAATATTATTTAGCCGTAAAAAGCATGAAATCTTGTTATTTGCAACAACATGGACCTTAAGGGTATTAAGCTAAGTAAAGTAAGTCAGACAGAGAAAGACAAATACTGTATAATCTGTCTTATGTGTGAAATCTTAACAAATGACCCCCCCAATACCAGTGTGTAGATAAGGGAAATAGATTAGCAGTGGCCAGAGATGGGTCATGGCGGGGGGGGGGGGGGTGGTGGGAGAAATGGGTGAATTTTTTTGTTAGTTTAAATAAATTGAATATAATAAAAGGCATATTCTGCAAAAAAAATTAAGAAACAGTAATCCTTTGCTTTTGTGAAGGGCTTATATGGTAGCTTTATATGTGAGACTTTGATTTTAACAAGTGTGAGTACCCATGATGTACAGAGCCCTTTGCTAGATGCTGTAGGAGACAGAAGATAAATAAGGTCCCTGCACCAGAGAAGTTTATGTTAAAAAGGAATGGGAGACAGATAATACAGGAGGGTGAACTCAGGTAAATGTCAAAGGGGGACATTTACACAACAGTGTAAGTATGTAAGTAGGAAAATTACCATAAGGAAACGGAAAGAGGCTGAATGACTTATCTAAAGTTCCACTGACCAGGAATCTAACCTGGCCCTCTAGCTCCAAGGCCGGGGCTTCTTCCCCACACACTCAGCACGGAAACTTGTAACCACAGACATCATCCAGCGACCTCAAAGAGAGGCCTGCACATGAGAGGTAGTGGGAAGGGGGCTTGGGAGAAGGTCACCAGAGTGACTAGAATAACTGAAAAACAAGTAAGAATTAATCTAACGAGGATTTATAGAGCCAAAAAAGAGTTTCATAAAACTATTTTAAAATAGCATTACAGAAAGCGATAAAAATAAAGGGAAAAAATCATCTACAGTCCTTTCGCATCACTTCCACCCTCAGCCCAGTGCCACATAGTCCATTCTTTTCTTCACTTATGTTCCATGTTTTGCCTGGTTATAATCCTATTTTACGTGAATTTGTGTCCAAATTTGCCCTCTTAAACATTGTTCCATGTTAGGATAAGGTGTTTGTAATTATAACTCAGTAACTATATAATGTTTCATTGAGTACCTGTATAATGCATAAACAAATAGCTTCCTTATCACTAAATATTTAGCTTGTTTCCAATTTTTTCTCACTTATTTTTAAAAATTTTATTTTAGAGAGAGACAGCACATGCAAGTGGGGGACAGGGCAGAAGGAGAGAGAGAGAGAGAGAGAGAGAGAGAGAGAGAGAGAGAGAGAGAGAGAGAAAGAGAGAGAGAGAGAGAATCTTAGGCAGGGTCCATGCTCAGCACAGAGCCCAAAGCAGGGTTTAATCCCATGACCCTGGGATCATGACCTGAGCTGAAATCAAGAGTTGGAGGCTCAAAGGACTGAGCCACTCAGGCACCCCCAATTTTTTCTCAGTTATAAATAACACTACAGTTAACTTTTTCTCTGATTCTAGCTTTTTCCTTATTTTGGATCATTTCATTCTGGCTATATTTCTAGAAATTAGAATGTTGGCTCAAACAATATGAACATGTTTCGATGTTACTCTCATTCACCAACTTTTAATTCAAATAGAGTCTTACTTTCCCTTGATCTCTTTAACATGTTCTCCATGGAAGAACTTTAACTCATTTAACTTCTACTGATGGATATTTATCACATTTTTGCAATTACAAATACAACTACAAGGAATATACTTGTACTTGCATCGTGCTCATGTGCATTTCTATTGGATGAGCTCTTTAGAAGTAGAATTGGCTGGGACAAAGTACACGTACCTTTCAAATTTTGGTACATATTATCAAATTGCCCTCATATCGGTTCTGCTAGTTTACAACCCACCAACAAGTGCATGTAAGGGCCAGTACCCCCCCCCCCCCACTTTCAACAGCACTGGGTATTATCTGGCCTTTTACATTTTAGCCGGTTAGGTGTGATGCTGTTTCATTATTGTTTCAACTTATATTTCCTTATTACTAGGAAGATGAACAATAAATTTTTTGACTTTCAAGTTTGGGGCCCTGTTCACCCCTCCTGATCACTGGGATACTGCTTTTTTTTTTTTAATTAATGTTTATTTTTGAGAGTGAGAGAGTGAGAGAGAGAGAGAGAGAGAGAGAGAGCGCACACAAGTAGGGGAGGGGCAGGGAGAGAGGGAGACACAGAATCCGAAGCAGGCTCCAGGCTCTGAACTGACAGCACAGAGCCCGATGTGGGGCTCGAACTTATGAACCATGAGATTATGACCTGAGCCGAAGTCAGATGCTTAACCAACTAAGCCACCCAGGCACCCTGGGATACTGCTTTGTTTATCTAACTTTAGTGTCCATTCTAGGAGTTTCTTGTGGTGAAATTCCTCCTTCAGAGAACTTTGAACTTGAGCCTTATCCTACATCCCCATCAGCTCAGACAGTAGGGGGAGAAGCTGGCTTAGCTAGTTTGTCTGAAGGCCCAAGTTTGAGGCCTAAGATCTTCTTCCTTCCTAAGGTCCAATGCCTCTGATATTGGGATTATGCCAGAATTCTGGTAGGAAAGCTACTTGGGTTGGATGTCCTCTTGGCCGTCTGTTATGCGGTCAGGGTTGTTGGGGTTCACCATCAATCTGCTCTCATCGGTTTCACCTCATACAGAAATTCCCAATTGGAGGCACACTGTCCTGATTTTCCAGTACTGCTATTAAGGTTATTTTTCCATATGTCTTCTATTATTTCAGTGAGACATTGGGAGGTAGGAAAGATAAATACAGCCTTCTGATCAGCCGTTTAGAACTAGAAGCCTTTGTTATGTACATGTGTAAAACAAATATTGCCAAGTATTTTCCCATGGAGTTTTACAAATTTCCGTCTAACAAAATAGGGTATCAAACTCCAATCTGATCAGCACTAGCTATTGTAACTTCCCCTAATTTAGTAGAAGGAAGATATATGTCAATTTGCCTTCTTTGACTATTAGTAAGCTTGGATATTTCTACACATGTTTATTAATTCATTTCATCCTTTGTAAACTCTCCATTTCTGTACTTGCTCATTTACCTGTTTGATCTTAATATATTGCTTTATCATCAAGATTGCTTTCATATTTACGTAGTAACTTTCTCAATTTATTATTTACCTTTTCATTAATTTTTTGCTCTGAGTTCTTTCATACCTAAGTTTGAATTTTGAATGTATTTAGGTTTTTATTCTGTGCCTATAATTTGGGTAACCCACTTCACTAGCCTGGGTCACAAGCCAATTCATAGCTCTTATTTCTCTAATTCATTGTCCAACCCTAAAGTGTTTTTATTGGCAGAAAGTTCAGTATCTCCCTCTTGAGGCTTCTCTACCATCTTCCCCAAAACCTTAAGGGTCTCATTCAACCCAGAGGAGACGGCTTCTGTTTCTAGGTAGAAGACTGGGAAAGAAACTAGAAATTCTGGTGAGTCTGCTTGCATTGATTGATGCTATTGTGGCGTACTGCTGAAGGCTAGCTCTGTGCTGTCCCATGGACATGTATGTCCACTGTAGCAAAGTCCTCCTGCTGATGTGGTCCCTGAACAGGCCATGGTCCCAAGTTAACTAGCTCTTGGTTCCCATCCAGCCATTGTTCCCCACGGCGCCATACTATTCCAAGGCAGCTGGATGAGGAGAGGCTTCTGGCTTGAGCCAGGTGACATGTCAGAGCCAGCAGTTCGCCCACAACTGTGTGCCCTTCACAGATATCCACTTCCTCCCCACAGTGCTTTATTTCCAGCAGACCTTGGTCAGGGCGACTCCACAGGATTCTCTAACTTCAAATCTTGGGAAGAAGGAGTTTAAGTCTTGGTTTCCGCCCTCTCAGAAGAATCTTGGGATCCTTCTACAAATTCATACTCCGATGAGTTTTCAGCTTGGTGCATACTAAACGGTCTCCAGAAGAGAGGTACCGTTTTCTTCAAGCCGCAGAATGTTTGGGTGACCTTTCCTGGAGGTCAGTGGATGCCTACTCATTGGATCAGGCTGCAAAAACCAGAAATCACTCTACCCATTTTTTAGAATTATTTTCCTTTTTCTCGTTGTCTTTATTTTTGTTTTATTTCGTTCCATCCATTTCAAGAAAGATGTATTTAATACAGGGGATTAGGTGCTTACAAATCATTGGCAGATCTAAGGGGCAGGATCTGGGCTGAGCCCCTACAGGTGACTCCTGGAATAATAGCACCACGTCGGGAAGCTGAGGGATCATGAAGCAGACACTGTAGCTGCTGGCCATAGCTGCACATGGCCTGAGCTATAATCCAGAGATCCGGAAGCTGCCACCACAACTGTTGGCTCCAGAACCGCATGGATCCTGCCGGATCCACTAGTGCAAAAAATAGACGCCACTCGCCCTGCCTCTTGAGGGACCCTGAGACGTCTGATAACCCTGCTCCAGAAAACTCCATGTCTTAACTTGCCAGCAGAAGCAGCAGAAAAGCAGCGTCTGCCTCACTTCCACTTTCCAAGTCTCGCACAAGTGCATCTGGTTGGCTACACTTTAAGTTGTCCAGAACCCTCGATACAAGAGAGTCTGGAAAACATCACTTTTAGCATTCTAGCCTTGGCCTTGCAGTAAGACAGGCAAGAAGGAGGATGGAATAGACATTGCACTCCATCCACCATACCAGTCATTTGTATTTATATGACAAGAAGAGGCTGCTCAAGTGATTCCCACATTAGGCGAGAAAATCTGCTGCAAAGTGACTGTCCCTATCTATGGACGTAGAAGCATCTGGCGTAATTTCCAAAGCCCCACATTACCCAGCAATACCTTACGCATCTAAACTTAACATCCCTCCTCCAAGGTCTTTAAAATGTTCTATTAGAATGGATGATTGTTGGATGAGATCGTAGATGTGCCTGGATTGGGCGTGGGGAGGAAGTTTTCCAAGAGGAAAGAAGGGTCTGTGGCCAGAGCTGAGGTCCTGTCCCACATCTGCTGTGGACTTTACTGTCAAGCAAGGGGGCAAAGTCGGCCCAGTGCATCAGCGCCAATCAGTTCAAGGCCAGAGGGCCCTGTTCACATCTGTGGCTCCACATCTTCTGATGGATGTAGGCAACTTGGGGCTCACTCTGAAGATGGAGACAGGGATGGTGAGAAACTGGAAGCCGTGCTGCTTGGGGAAAGGTAGAAGGAAATGAGAGCACTTAGCCTGAAGAAAAAGAAAACTAGGGGGAGATGCTCTTTTGTTCATTCAGTCAGTGAGTGTTTACTGAGTCGTTTTTGTTCGAGGCACTCCCCTAAACAGGTACAGGATAAAAACATCATTCCTAGGGACGCCTGGGTGGCTCAGTCGGTTAAGCATCTGACTTTGGCTTAGGTCACGATCTCGTGGTTTGTGTGAACCCCACATGAGGCTCTCGGCTGTCAGCGCAGAGCCTGCTTTGGATCCTCTGTCCCCCTCACTCTCTGCCCCCCACCACTTGTGTGCTCTCTCCCTCCCCCCACCCCCTCAAAAATAAATAAACATTAAAAAACATTCCTGCTTGCACTAGACTTGCAGTTTAGCAAAGGAGGCAGGTTTTTTGGACGATTAAAAACAATTATAAATTATGAATTATAAATTATGCCACCGCTATGAAGGAGGTTTCCATAAGGTCGAGAATAAGAAGTGATTATGTCTGCCTAGACGCGTCAAGGAACACCTAAAAGGAACAGGAGGGGTTCCTGAGCTGATTCCTCGAGGAGAAATTGAAATTTGCCAAATAGATCATGGTGGAGAAGGTGGCCTAGGAAGACAGAACAGTATATAGAAGGATGGAGAGGCATTGAGAGAGATTGGCTTACCTAGGATGCATTTCGGTATTTTTGGAGCAAAAGTGCAAAGAGATAATGCCAAGAAATAAAGATGGATTAGAAGTTAGGGACTGTGTTCCTCCTTACTCCTGGGCACATACCCCCCTTTATGCCTCCCAGCCTCCCGTGCAGTTGGGCAGGGCCTGTGAACAGCATGTGGGCGGGAGTATCGTGCATGGCTTCCTGGTCTGGCCCACAAAACCCTTCCTGCCGTGATCCCCCACCCTTCTCTGTCTGGACGGCTGCAGGCAGAGTCACTAAATGGGAGGACCCTGGGTCCCTACATTACCACATGGAAGGCCCAGGTCCCAGATTTGGAGGCTTCTCTGTCCCGGCAGGTAGCTGAGCAAGAAGGGCCTTGGACGCCATGCTATCTTGAGACCTGAGAAAATGTCTTTAGAAGAGAGACAGATCTGTCATAACTGACCCTTGGGGGGCAAACCAGCTTGAGCAAACAGACAGGAAGTGTTCAGCTCATCTTCTTTCATCTGTTACCCTCACCCCTCTCTCCCGGCCTCACACCTCCTCTCGGAAATTGAAGAAAACAGGGAAGCTGGTCACATCTGGCCACAAGACAGCCACTAGCTGTCTTCTCTTCCTCATGGTATGCTCCTTTTCTTCCTCTCACTGCCATGCTCAGCTGCTCCACTGTGGTGGCTCTTCCCCGGGGACTCCGGGGTCTCTGTCCTTCTGATGCTGTGCTGCGTCTGCTGCATTAGCGTCCATGAAACAGTTGAGTGGAGAAGGCAACCTCTCCTTTGGTGGCCCAGCCTTCCACCCTCCTGCCCCCGAGGCTCTGGTGTGTAACAGATTTGATTGGCAGGTAGGGAATAATTAGAAGGGTGACTTCTGTAGGGCAGAGAAGGATTTAAATGGATACGGAGCCTGGCCAGTCAGATACTATAATCTAAAGGGATAGAAAGCAAGTTATTTCCCCCTTCGTCCTCCTCTGTCTCTTTTTCTCAGAAGGGACCATTCTTCCCATCTGTGACTCACAAGGTTTGATCTTTCCTTAGGATCTGTCCCCCTGTCCTTCCACGGCAATGCAAGGACACGGTTTGCCAGCAGTCCATTTCACAGAGTCTGAGCCAATCAGTGTAGAGTTACGGTGGGCACTTGGGGCGGGGCGGTCAGAGTTGGGCTTTGGCGCCCCACATCTGTCTCTCTCTCTCTGTCTCTCTCAGGCAATGTGATGTGCAGAGATGCCTACTGTAGTTCTCCAGGGCACTAGTATTGGCTCAAACATGCGCATGCACACCCACACTCATATAACATACCTTCCAAGGTCAAATAATTCTCACAGTTCAGTCTAAACTCAAGAAGGAAAAATATCTTCTTAAATACAGCATCACCCATAAGGATTCCCCTGTCCGCAGTAGAGAAATGATTTTACAGTGTTACCCAGACCAGCTCTGATTTGGGACTGGATGTCCTCCCCTGACAGCTCTCTGTAAGGAGCCCCTGGACTCACCCACAGCCCCCAGCCCACTCAAGGGGACTGTGTCCCAGATACTCCCCATCGCACTGGCCCGGATGGCGAAGTTTGAAAAGGGAGTGGAACAGCTCTTCTAGCTGTTGATGAGAAGAAACTGAGGGTAAAGGCTTCAGTCACTTTTCCCTTCTGTTCATTGACGATGGTTCAGTGCCCTTTCTGGTGGAAAAGCCTTAGAGCAGAGCCCAGATTTCTTTCTTATCATAGTCCAGCCACAACAATCTTCTCTACCGTGGCTTCTTGTTATGAGGCCCTGAGCCATCGTGTAAGAAGCTATAGCCCAAGAGTTAGCAGCAAAGGAGTTGGTGGCCACGAGAAAGTCTGGACTCTCGTGCCACCCAGCAGAGTTAAAGCAGGCCCATGAGCCAAAGCTCCAAGGGAAGCTTCTAGGGTGCAGCTTACACAGGTGTGTTCCACGTGAGAAGATTCATCAGGATGCTTATTTATGATTTGCGTACTTTCCGTATGTTGCGTTTCAATAAAAAGTTAAAATATAGTTTTACTGGCTGTTAAGATGTATTACGAAGCAGCTTAATACAATAGTGGGGTTTATTAATAGTTAATTATTAAATTAATTAATTTCTGAGTAGCAAATTCAGAAATAGACCTGTATATGAATAAGGCTGAAATTAATATAATGTGTGCATAATATGTACATAAGATGATACTTTAGTTTAAGAAAATTAGGCTCAACGGGCAGAATTGGTTCTCTATCTAAAAAAATATACTAAAACTGAAATCCTAGGAGTATGAAACAGATCTATGCTGGGTGAAGACTTACATTGAAAAAATGAAAAATGCCTTACGTAAACTTGTGTGCAAGAAAACTTCCTAGTGGGAAAACTTTCCCGGAGTAGAAAATACTTATAGTATTTATGACACTGCAAGTGTTAATATGCCTAGTCAGTAGTTTTTCAAAGAACGTGGTAAGAGTTGTGAATTATACCTCCATAGATTGTTTGCGAGGATGTGAGAAAATGCACCAGCATACATTCCCAGTAAGAGTATAAATGCGGTGCGGTCTCTTTGAAGGGCAGTTTTGACGATGCCTGTCAGAATGAGCAATACAGACACACACCTGACCCAGGCGTGTCACTTCTAAGCGTCATCCTGCAGGTATACTCATGTGTGATGTAGAGACAGTCGTACAAAGATGTCCTTTGCAAAATTGTTTGTAGTAGCAAAAGACTGGAAATGACATAGGAATCCATCCGTAAAGGGCAGGTTAAATAAATTACAGGGCTACATTTTAATAGACTACAATGCAGCTGTTAAAGTAAGAAGGGAGACTGCCTTCTGATATGAAATGATATTCAAGATATATATGATATATTGACACACAGAAAAAAATGTGTAGAACAGAGTTTATAATATCTTCCCATTGGCATAAAAATAAATGTGCCTGTGCAATGTATCTTGAGAGGTACATAAAGAACTGGGAGAAAAAAGAGAAATTGATAAGAAAAGCACAAAATAACAAGTAGGAAAAATGAATGAAATTAAGAAGTGATCATTGACGTAGAAGGAGGTCTTTTTAAAGGACGTTTAATCCATTTGGGGCTTAAAAAAATGTCAGAGACTCAGATGTGCTCTGCTGCCTTGTCCCAGAGGGGTCACCTGCCAGGAACATTTTGAGGAATTGTGTATCATTCATGATTCCTACCAAATCCCTGTCTTTGTGTCTTTTTAGTTTTTTCTTCCGTTTGGCTTGTTTTTGCTTGTGGAAATGACCTCCTGTCTTGATCGTTCATACCTGATTTAAATGTAATTATTCTTCCTTCCTCGACCCGTAGAGGAAGACAGGAGTCTTCCTGGACAGAAACCCCCCTCCCTCTCTCTGTCCGTCCCTCCCTTCCTTCCTTGCTTCCGTTCTATTTTTATTTTTATTTTTGCAGCTGCTGTCTTCTTAGCCATTCCCTTCTTATACATTCTCCCTGTACCTCATCTCACTTGGTAGTCCTTAACCTCTCTGAAGTCACAGTGCTCTCTGATATCTGACAAAAGCTATACACTGCCTCTCTGGAAACTAGAAACACACACACACAGACACACACACACACACAAGTTTAAAGTTTTGGAAGTTCATAAATGCTAATCTAGCTGTCTCTTTCTTCAGATTATTCAGATTTCTTTCAGATTTCTTCAGATTATTTTTTCAGATTATTATTTCTTCAGATTTCAGCTGTCTCTTTCTTCAGATTTCTTCAGATTATTTTTCTTCAGACCAAGTAGTCTTTCTTTATGATTATAACCCACAAAAGGAAAGAAAAAAATTATCACATTGTCTCAGTCTCTTTGAGGTGTCTCATTCCAGGAAATTCAAATCCAGTATGCAAAAAAAAAAAAAAATTTGGAGAGCAATTTAAACCTTTAATGCACATTTTGGGAAGATCCCAATGGGAGAAATTGTATTCATAATATATATTAAAAAAAAACTTCAAAATTTCATCTTCCCCCGTCTCCTGCTCTCCCTGTATCTCACCTTGAGCCTCCTGTTCTGTCTGTCCTTCCAACATGCTTTTCAAATGCCTTTCACACTGGCTCCTGGATCTCTCTTCCTGTCCTCTCATCGTCCAAGTGTATTCAGGTCAGTACTCTGACCTGTCTAGCTCCCATAAATTCAAATAGCATGGGACCTCCCAGCCTCTCTTTTACCCCAACTCTGCCTACTCCAAGAGATGAGCCAGTAGACATAGCTTAGCAGAAAGTAGAAGAGGAGAAAGCCTATAAATATTTTACATTAACACGTTTTACTGTTACACAAAAAAAGCATGAAGTTGCTCTTTCTAATCTTCCTAACCTGTTTTCTGGCTTCTCTGGATCAACCTATCCTGGAGGCTTCCCTGAAGGGTAAACTGGCCACCTCAGTCCCCCTGCGCCCCCTCCTAAATCTCTATTTCTGGGGGAAGAGTTAGAAACCTGCAGTTTAGAATCTGTAAACCCCCCACCCTCAACCCCATCCACAAGGTGCAAAGGGATCAAGATTCAGCTGAAGGAACCATCACAAGACGACCACTGCCAGATAAGTCAGAGTATGTAGCTCAGCCAGAAATACGATTCACTGAGATCCAGACGCTGCTTCCTGAGTTTTGCTCCCTCTGTGTGCTAGGATGTTGACTGGACTAGTCAAGCAGGTCACTTGGCGGAAGAGTTTACCTTGGCAGTTCACAAAGACATGCAAAGCGTTAGTTGAGAATTACTAGACCCAGAATATGGAGCAGGTACCCTGTATATTGTGGGGTGCAGTGGCCTTGAGGATGTGCACATCCACTGTTAAGACGATGAGACATGTCTGGAGGTGAGCTCCCCCTTCCTGCTCACTAAGGGTGGGAGCTCCAGCCCGTGTGGCCAAGGGGATGGTTTTGTTCTGATGTAGTCACGTGCCTTCCCTGCGGATTCTGCTGGCCCTCTCACAGACCTGCTGTGTCTGTGCCCGGCTTGCCGGTGGGGTTCTGCCCAGAGCCCTTGCTGAAGCCCTGGGTTTGGGCTTCCGTGGCTTCCATAGAGGGCCACACCTGTGGCAGCAGAGGCCTGCCGTCTCCCTCACCTGATCTCCTGTGCCTGGACTTCTGAGAGTCCTCCCCGGGTGCTCTTGCCCATTTTAGAATGTTTTCTGTAAAATGATTCAAGGATTCTGCATAAATTCTGCTGCATTTTTTTAAGGTCCCCAAACCCAGAAGCTGCCCCATTCCGCCCTGGATGTCCCACCCCCCTCCTGCCCTCAGTCTGGCCCAGTCACACCCGACAGGTGCAGAAATAGGCCCTGTCCTCTGGACTGGGGGTCAGGAGAGGAGACCAGCTCTGTGATGCTCCCAAGCCTCCCTGTGCGACATGAGTTAACAGTTTCCAAACCTCTGTTACACTTGCTTATGTCCTGTGAGATTTGTCTTGGATTTGGTCTAAATTTCCCTCGGTCCAATTTTATCCCTATTTCAAATCCTGCCTCCCCTGGAAAGCCCTGAGCAAGCCTCCCACTTCTTCTTCCCCTGCTTTGATGACTGTGGGTCAATGACCAGTCTCTTATAGTCTAGCTCCCTCTGGCTGCCTTTTCAGTCCTAATGCCATGCTCTCCTTATCGCCATCTGGCCTCAAAAAACAAGCTCTCCGTCCCTCGCATGACCTGTGTTCTTACTTGGATCTCTTCCAGCCAGCTGACATCTTGCTAGAGAGGAGAAACAAACCCCACAGACACTTCTGCCTTTTCTAACAAGCCTGTTTAGCAGTCATCAGGCCGGAGGCCTGGTGCCTGGGGATCTCAGAACACCTTCTGAACAATGGTAGACATCAAATACAGATGGAGAGAAACGCAAGTCTATGATGCAGAACCACGCACTTTACGGAGGCCAATGGAGCCTCCTTCCCTCCTGCAAACGGTCAGGCCAGGAAAGAGTATGGAATGTGGGCTCAGAAGAGCTGGGGTACCACAGACACGGGCCACTCTGCATGTTCCCACAAAACCCACGCTGGTCGTGGAAGAACAGTGCCAGCAGGGTGTCCCGGCGCTCCCGGAATTAGCTGCGTCCATGGCTTTTCTGAACTTAACTGTTTTCTGTAGAATAAATAAAAAAACTGCCATGCCTGGAGATCAAACAAGACGAAGCCCAGGGAAATTCTGTAAGCAGTGATGAACATTGTTTTGAAAGGCAGAAAGGGAAACAAAGCCAAGTCTAAGGGGAGCCACACCCTTAACAAGTTTACTGGCCTCTGCACCCGTCTCCCTGTAGCAGAGAGAACAGATCCACCACGATCGGTGACCCTGATTTCAAGAGCTGCAGAGACAAGGGTCATCTGTCCAAAATAGCCATCCAAAGTGACACGTAATTAAGTCCCACTTGTGTGTACAGACTATAAGCACAATGGGGGTTTGCGGGAGGAGAGCTCAGGACGGCTGTAGACTGGGACAGGGGGCCCTGGGGGTGCCCATGTGATACTCTGCACTTCTGTGCCCGGTTTCCATGACCCGCACAGTGGTGACTGAGGGACCACGGGTCCTTTGGGTCAGCCCTGGGCTGAGAGGAGCAGCCCCTCCCCCCCATCTTTGCTATTTATCTGCAGTAAACGCTTACTGATACCCCCGGACACTGGTCCGGAGCTCTGCCTGCTCCAGGGAGTTTGCAGGCTCAAGCACCGTGGTGATCTGATAGGGACTGCAGTCAGCCTGGGCCTTCCAACCACCGGGCCTGAGACCATGTCCCCCACTGTTTACAACGCCCCCCTCTCCCCGTGAGCTCCTCGAGGGCGCTCTGTCTTATCATGTTTGTGTTCCTGAGGCAAAACTCAATGCCGGGCACCGTGCTCAATAACTACTACTAATACTACAAATAATAACTACTACTAATAATAGTAAGTGGAGAATAAATGAGGAGAATGACATAGGGTGTCCATGAGTCTGAGACACAGAGGTCCCAGCTGGAATGCTAGTCAAGGTCACGATCGGGAACCTCAGGACACATTTGATCTGAGAGGCGTGACTCACATAGGAGCTGGGGTCATGCGTTGTAAGGGTCTCGATAGTCCTTGCTCAGCCCCGTCTGCTGAATTGGTCCTTACTGCGTCATCCGCATTCCACCGATCCGAGCCTGAGCTCAGCCTCTTCAAACTATTGCCACTATGAGAAGAATATCATTCACATTTGTGAGTTACCGACAATTTGAGAAGACACTGCAAAAAACTTAGAGACCTCCTTTGGCACTAACCAACTGCCGGGATTTTTAACTGGCCAAGAGACTCAACAGAAGCCCCCCAGACTCAGTCATTTTTTCTGGATCTCCTTTCTTTCCCATCCCTCCCTCTCTGGCCTACCTGCTACCTTACACCTCAATAAACTCTCTTAACTCTGTTATGTCGAGTGGTCCAGCTCTTACCACGTCTATTTCCAAACCGTGACATGGCCAACTCATCGAGGGACAAGTGAGAGCAAAGGGCCATCTCTTCTGTTGGCAGCAGAGGACCACAGGGACCCTGAGTCCTTGGAACAACATCCACTCTCCTTCGAAGCTGGCGTAATTTAAAATAACACCCCCTTTCCCATAATCCTTACTCTGTGAGGGAAGGTGTGTCATTTACTTTCATTTTGCAGATGAACCTCAAAGAGATCATCAATTATCCAAAGTCACCGCAGGGAGCCTAGAAAGTAGAACTTAAGCGCAAATCTCGGCCCTCGTAGCCTGGTGCTCCTACAACTACCTGCGGCGGATGAGCCCAGAACACCCGGCTGTGTGTTGGAATAGCACTCTGCATACAAAGCAACTTCCCCATTAGAGCTGGTCATTCCATGTTTGGAATGTACACAACATCAAGCAGTTGGAGTGGAGCTTTACGAAGACACAGGATTCCAAGTCTGTGCCCTCAAATGGTCTGTAATCTAATGAAGGAAGCAAAGTACACCCCCACAGGACACGAGTGTATGAACAAATATAGTTGTCTGGGGACAAATAGGAAGGCTAACCAAAAATGTGCAACATTAAATGCATCATGGAAGGCTTCCTGGAGGTGGTCAAAGCCCCTTTCTTTCTTTACCCTTTGTTCAAGTTGGACCTCAGATGCAGACGGTGAAGATAATTATGCTGCGTGCAATCATAGCACATTACCACTTACCATGGGTCTGTGCCAGGTCCCTCTCTTGCGTTATTTGCTTGTCTCTTCTTCTAGTCCTGTTCAACTCCTTCCATCGGTGGCCATTCTAACACCTAATGAGATCCATTTTTTCGGTGTGTGTTCTTGAACATGTGAACCGTTGTTCTGTAAGCTTGGATTTTAAGTTTATGTAGGCACTATTTTACATCTCACTGTTTGGGGGTTTTTTGTCTGCTTTTCACTTAGCGCTGTGCTAAGATGTATGGTTGTTGCTATGGCCCGCCTCTCCACAGAGGCGTCATCCCTGATTTTACTTCTCCACTCCCCAGTGATGATCACTGAGCTTGCTTCCGTTCCCTGCCTCCATAAACAACACAGCCATGAACATCTTTCACACATGACCCCCTTGTGGACGTGTTGAGAAATTTTGGGGACATAGACTCAGGCGCGGAATTGCTTCTCGTGGGGTATCTGTGAACTTAATATGACGAAGTAACACCAGGTCAATGGCTGCTCTCGCTACGCCCCTCCCGCAGTGTCCCTGCATTCCTGCAGATGCTCGGATCCTTGGCATTATTCAGCTCTCTAATTTTTGCCAGTCCTACCAGCGTAAAGTAAGAGTGTACTGTGGTTTCAATTTGTCTTTCTCAGATAGTCATGAGTTTGGGCATCTCTTCACTTTCCTGTTAGCCTTTTTGGTTACTTCTTTTGAAAACCACCTGTCCATTGCCTGTTACTACATCCAGATTCCCTTTATCCCCTTGATGATTAGCAAGGGGTCCCTTTAAAAAAAATTATTTATTTAGATAGAGAGACCACATGCATGCACACGTGCTTGCAAGCAGGGGAGGGATGGGAGCTCTGTGCTGTAAGCATAGAGCCCGGTGCAGGGCTGGATCTCAAGAACCCTGAGATCATGACCTGAGCTGAACTCAAGAATCGGATGCTTAACAAACTGAGCCACCCAGGCACCCCTGCAAGGGTTCTTTGTATCTCCTACAGAGGCCTCTTCTCAAATAGCACACACCTCTGTGGGGCCGTCATTACCTATGTATTGGGCACGGAGGAACCTATCTGGCCATCGTTCTTCCACGCCTTCATCCTGGGGATATGGGCCTGCCAATGGCCACAAGCACAGTCAGGGTAAAAGGAAACCCTTCCTCCGATCCCCTCTGCCAACCTCGCGTGAGGATTGCAGTCTAGGAAGTCTGGTAACAAGGCAAAAAACCTGTTCCTTTTCTCCAGGGCTGCTAACCTGCTGTGTCAATTTCATGAGTTAATAAATGATTGGAGAAGGCTTACTTGCCTCAGAAGAAATTGAGATCAGTGGTGCTTAGGCCCCACTCAATTAACTTGTGCTCCTAGGGGGGCTGAGTGGGGAGCAGGGGCAGCCGGTCGTTAATTACATGTACGGCTGCCAACTGTGGCCGCGTCTCCTGCCAGCATCGCTCAGGCAGCGAGGAGGTGACCCTGCGTCAATGAGCTGAAGTCACTCAGGGCAGGGGCCCTTCAGACACAGCACAGGCACTTGGCCTTGTGAGGAGTGGGACACTCACTTCCCAACACGTCCTGTCAGGTTGGCCGTTAATCCCCCCACCAGCCTCTACCAGAAGAATGGCCTTTAAGGTCCCCCACCATGGCGTCTTTGTTGGCCCCACCCCACCCAGGGTTGCCGTGTACCCTGGTTCTTCTGCACCTCCCTCTTCCTCCTGCCTTCTGGCCCACTTGCCCAAAGGACACAGAATCTGGAACCAATCTTATGGGCATCAGATGATGATACAGACTCTGCAAAGTCACCTGCCTCCTTGCTGCCTGCTGCCTGAAGTCCTCCCAAAGACCTTCGTTCCTACATCATTTCCTAAAAGGGCCAGATGGGAAGACTCAAACCTGTAAAAAAGGCAGGTCCCCGAGCCCCTCCTCTGGAGATGCCTCGGTAGGTCTGGACTCGGGTGTCTGGACACCCGACTCAAGTGATTGTTACCGTCAAGCTGATTTGAGAGACCCTGCCTCAGGACACCGTAGCTCCTGGTGTAGTTAGTGCAGATCTTCTGGAAGGAGAGACAGCAGCCTAATGGCAGGGCCCTGGCCTGGGGCCAGGAGGCTCCACTCCCAGTGCCTCTCCTGCTCCACCTCTATTTTGCTGTGTGTGGTTAAGCCAGTCACTTGTCCTCTCTGAACTTGGTTTCTTCATCTAGAAAATAGATAACTGGGCCAGATCCCTTAGAGTCCTTCCATTTCCATGTGTTTTTCTGTCAGTAACTAATAGGTTAAACGTGCATTTTGCATGATTTGTGCTCAACGAACAACTTTGGCTTTTTTTTTTTTTCCTTTGAGAATCCCTTCATGTTAAAATGTATTCAGTGGAAGAAATCTCCCCCTGCCCCTAGATAAAAACTTGGGCCAGTCCCATTGCTGGTCACCCACTCTTAGGTGATAATCTGTGGTGCCTCTCAGCTGTAGCTACAGACTCAAGTTAGAAATTGGAATCATTGAACAATTGACAGTATTATGCTCCTCCTTTCTGCCAGTTTGGATCTGCTTTGGGCTGGAAGCAACTGGGGAGATGGGCCGTGTCCCTCTGCTGTCACACTCCCCCACCTCTTGCCTTCCTCCCGCTGCCCCCAAGAGCTGCTGTTTCACTAGCTGCCAGATTGAAATGGGGAGTTCTTACTGGTTAGAGAGCCAGGGAAGCCTCCTGGGCTCTTGCTTTTGTGGATGTTTTTTGTGGGCACTTTTGAGGGTCCCTGCTGGGCCCCTCTCTCCGGCAGCCCCTTTGCCCAGGCAAACACATCTCTCTGTCCCAGGAGGGCCTTGCAACTCCTTGCCCAGCCCCCGGGCGTCAGGATGTCCAGCTCCAGCCTGGTGGACTGGGCTTTTCTCATGCCTCCAGGTGGCCCTACTGGACAGGACGCAGGGCAGCCAACCTCTGCCTGCCCCTCGGCCCCGCCCCTTGGGGGTTAGAGTAAGGATTTCGTGGCTCAGCAACAGCTCTTGTCAAGGAAATCTTCTGCACCAAATCTTCTCCAAATTTTTGGCCCATCTGTATTTTACAAAGTGGGAGAAAGTTTCCTGGATCCTAAAACAGACGTTTTGACATTCCCATGTACACTTCCCTGCTCTCGGCCAGGGAAGAGGGACCTGTCCCAACCTTACTTCAGTCTTCTGATTTCTATCAATTGGCATCTCAATCAGACTTAGATAAGGGGGCGCCTAGGTGGCTCAGTCAGTTGAGCGTCGACCTCGGCTCAGGTCATGATCTCGCAGTTCCTGAGTTCAAGCCCCACATCAGTCTCACTGCTGCCAGTGCAGAGCCCCGTTTGAATCCTCTATCCTCCTCTCTCTGCCCCTCCCCCACTGCGCTCTCTCAAAACCAAATAAACATTAAAAAAAAAATTTAAGAAGAGTCCCACTCTGACATCCAGCTACCTGTGATTTCCATATTAGTGAGAGTGAGAGCATCTTTGAGAAAAGAAAGCCGGGGTGCCTGAAACATCCCAGGCGGATTCCAGGCAGTAAGGCCTAGACCTAGAAGGGAGGTGAAGGAGGGGATGGGCTGAGTCTGGAGGTGAACATCTGCCTTTCTCAACTTCTCCCAGAAATCTGCTCCTGAGACCAGCTGAACTCAGATGAACACAGGGCCTGGAGGCATGCTAATGTCTGCCCTTTGACCCCCAGCTTCTGGCTGAGGCAGAGAACGCTGAGGAGGTCAGCCCATCCCCTGTTGAAGGTGATGCTGTGGGTTCACTTAACAGCTGGGTTCCCTCTCAATACAAAGACACCCAGTGGGGCCTTCCTCCTCAGGACAATGAGCAGGGCTAAGCCTCCCCAGAGGGCATCCTTCCTCTCCCCACTCCTGTACTCTCGGTCCCAGACTCCCCTGTAAATAATTTAGAGAATTTTCGTTTGAAGGGAGCTCCAGTAATTAGCCTAGACTGGATTCCTAAATGTCCTGGTAGGATCCTGCCTCCCCCTTCTCCATCAGCCCACCAGCGTGAACTTGCTCATCCGACCGTCCAGTTGGTATGTTGTCCTGGGGGAGGTCAGGATATTGGAGTAAGAGGAAGGAGTGTGTGGCTCTGGGCACTGGGAATACGGGCAGGCCCAGGGAAGAGTGGGGAAGGGTTTGGGGAAGAGTGTGTGGGGCCGTGGAGAAAAGGACCAGCCATGCAGGCAGCAAGGACACGTTCGCCAGGGCACAGCCCAGAATTCTCCAGGAGCGTGAGCGACTCCCTGCCCCCCATTGAGCCTCACTTCCCAGAATAGGCAGGAGCTCGTGCCCAGTATCCTGTGTTGGCCAGCGGGGTCCGGACAGCAGCACTGAGGGCAGCAAACAAAGACGGGATAGGATGTGGCCTTACAGGTCTGTCCTTGGGCTCCTGGGCTAGGAGCCTCAGAGACTGAGGCAGCCATGGAGGTTGAGAGCCAAGGCCCTCTGGGGGGTGTCCATTCAGAATCTTGGGGTCAGTTCATCCTCTTGGCCTCTCTCTCTAGCTCTCACTGATCTTCCCCTCTCTCCTCTGGCAGGAACTGATGTCCTTGGCCATGACGCACCCCCAACCGCTGTCTGCTCAGGCACAGCCTGTGTGACCGAGCCATTGCTGCCCCAGCTGTTTCACGTGAGTGTGTGGCTCAGGCCAACCCTCTGTCCCCAGGAGAAGGTGTCCGGGCCCTGGGTAGCGAGGGGTGTTGGTGGGGAGGAAGTCCAGAAAGTCCTGGTCACAGAGGGCAGGCCCGGGAGTCTTTAGCGGGCAACAGGTTTGTCCTCTTTGGCCGTCCTTGGTCCCTGACTTGGCCACCACTGAACCCATCTGTTCAGATCCACTAGGCCCTGGGAGGGGACCTCTTTCTCCTGTCCTTTGGAAGCTCCTCAGAAGGCAGCTGGGTATTATGGAGACTTTATGGCACTGGCCCTTGGGTCCTGACTCAGACACTTGACTTTAGGCACATCATTTATTTAATGGTCTGGCTTCCTCTCCTGCATGTGGGGTTTTTGCGTGGTGCTGAGGTGTATTAGTTATCTCTCGCTGTACAATGGGACTACTACAAACTTAGCAGCTGAAACAACACACACTGATTACCTTGCAGTTTCTGTGGGTCAGGGATCCAGGCGTGGCTAGCAGGTTCCTGTCTCTGGGTCTGTCAGAAGGCTGCATTCAGGCGTCTTGGGGCTACAGTTTCGTCTCAAAGCTCAACTGGGGAAGGACCCGCTTCCACTCTCACTTGTGCGATTTTCCAGTTCCATTTAGGTCATTGGACTGAGGGCCAGAGGCCACCCTCTGTTCCTTGCCACATGGGCCTCCCAACATGGCGACTTGCTGCGTCCAAACCAGCAAGGGAAGGAGTTGGCTAGCAAGAAGGTAGTCAGAATGCTACAAATCTATTCACAGAAGCGACATCCCGTCATCTTTGCTATGTTCTGTTGGTTAGAAGTAAGTCACAGAGGGCACCCACCCTCTAGGGAGGGCGACTACCCGAGGCATGGCTGCCAGAGGCCATCTCAGAGCCTGCCTATTGCAGGAGGGGCCGTAAATGGAAGCACACTTGTAGACTGTAGAGTGCTGTCCTTTGCATCGAGTTGCAGAGAGAACCTGAACCCACCGGAAATAATAGAAGCCACTGGTTATGGGAATTTCAATGCCAAATTGTACCGTTAGTAGGGGGCCCTCAGGGAGAGTGGCTGGGACCTGGCTCGTTCCCTGCCCGCCCTTTTTCTGTGCCTTCGTGGCTTATGATTTTAAGGCCAGATTTAATCAGACACAGACAACATCTGGGCCTTCCTTTTCCCCACAAATAGCTGTGTTTGCAGGATCTTTTGGAGTTTCCAAGGGACTCTTGCACACATGAGTCTCACCTTTTCCTCAGAGTCATGCTTGTAAGCTGAGTTTTTTTTTTTTTTTTAATCTTTCTTTTACAAGCGAGAAAGGAGGTCAGTTTCCAAGATGGGGTGGCTGCTAAATGGCACAGCTGGACCTCAGATGGGTCTTCAGATGTGCGCCTCTGCCTGCCCTGCCGTGCTCCCCGTTTCCAGGTCACTTGTACCGTACAGCGTCAGGGTACTGAGAGAGGGGAGGCCAGGCGTGGAGGTCAGAAGGAGGGGAGGGCACTGTTCTTATATAGCTTCATAATTCGCTGCATCCTAAAACGGGCTCAGCTCATCCCAGGGGACGAGGCCGAGACTTTCAGGTAGAGTGGGTCACTGCTGCCTCCAACTTCAGGTCACTCCACAGGCCTCTGTCTCTTCAACAGCCCTCCCTGGTGAGCAAGCAGGGGAAGTGGACTGATGTTGTAATGAGGGCACATACATTCTCCTAAAGCTGAGGTTCATCTCCTCACCCGCCGCCCGCCCCCAAGCCCAGCGAATGCCCGGTGAAGCCCTGAAGCATGGCCCACCGTGCATCTGGGCAAAGTCAACTTGGTCTGGAACAGTGATGCTCAGGTCTGAAAATGGGAAGCGAGCGGATAGATACAACTTGCTGCCCCCTGGTGGTGGGTCCGAGTCATAACTGCCAGGCCCCTGAAGGAAACGCTGCACCGCGAGGTGATTATCAAGTACCCACTTGGCACCCAGCACTGTGTACAACGTTGCAGGCGTAGGAAGCAGTAGAGGACACAACTCCTGATCCCAAAGGACTTCTAAAGTACTGGAGGAGTTAAGATGTTCCCATGTGAAACTTGACAAGCATTTTACCGGGACAAGATTTTAAAAGCGGCCAATGGGGGAGCCTGGGCGGCTAGCTCCGTTAAGCTTGACTTCTGCTCAGGTCGTGATCTCACGCTTCCTGGGTTCAAGCCCGCGTCAGGCACTGTGATGACAGCTCGGAGCCTGGAGCCTACTTCCAGATTCTGTGTCTCCCTCTCTCTCTGCCCCTCCCTTGCTCGTGCTTTCTTTCTTTCTCAAAAATAAACATTAAAAAAAAAAAAAAAAAGAAAAAGAAAAGTGGCCAATGAATGGAAGGGGAGCCTGGGTGGCTCAGTCGGTTAAGCATCTGACTCTTGATTTTGGCTCAGGTCATGATGTCGTGGTTTGTGAGTTAGAGCCCTTCATTGGGCTTTGTGCTGCTGGTGCGGAGCCTGCTTGGGATTCTCTCTCTCCCTCTTTCTCCACCTCTCCCCTGCTCTCTCTCTCTCTCTCTCTCAGAATAAATAAATAAACTTAAAAAAAAAGTGGCCCATGGAAAGGCTTTGCAGTAGGAGTCTAGAGAGAGAACACCACTATGGGGAGGTCAGGGAGGTCTCGCAGAGCCCTGGATGGTGGGTAGGATCTAAACAGGTGGAGAAAGCGGGTTCATGCACTCCTTTACCCAGAGTTCTTCAGGAAACCCCCTTGCCTCGAAGAGAGTTAAATGCCAATTCCCTGCCTGGCTCACAGCCTCTCCCACTTCCTGCCTACCCTGCCTGAGCCTTTGCAGATTCGCTACAGGTCCTGGAACCCCCTGTGGTCGTTCACATGCCTGGGCTGTTCATCCAGCCCTCTGCACTTGTCTACTGGACAAGCTCCCTGTCTGCTTCTAGGACTCAGCTCAAGTGTAACATCTTCCAGGGAACCTTCCCCGAGTAGTTAGCCACTCCCTCCTCTGTGTCCCCACAGCCCCTGGTCTGTGTGTCTCACACCATATCATCTGGTATATGAAGTGTCTTTTCATCATGAGGTTCTAAGCTTCTTAGGAACTGGGCCTTCCTGGTGGACGGAAGATTCGTGTAGGGGGGCAGTGGGAGGTGGGGAGGGAAGACAAATTGGTGGTGAGCACGCAGGGAACTGGGGCAGGGCAAAGCGTGCCAGGGCACATGACGGTGGGTGGCAGGAGGGACCTGGGTGAGGAAGAATCGCTCCTTCCACCAGGTGAACATGGCAGGGCCTACACCTTCCTCAGGGGCCCGCAGCTTGCGTTCCGGCCCCACTTGCCCTTTGAGTGACAAACATCCCTCCAGGCCCCTCGTGGCAGCCCTGGTGAGAGGCTGGAGATGGGAGCAGCCCTCTGGAAAGAGGGTGATGACTTAGGCCGTCACAGTTGAGTGTGAGATACCAGAGGGACATGCGAATGAAGCGTCTACCTATCAGTAGTGGGAGGCATAGCTGGAGACCGGGCTGGGGACGTGTGGGTTTCTCAGTGGTGGACCACACAGAGGGGAAAGCAAGGTGAGGGCCTTAGGGACCGATCTTACCCTTGGGGCCTTTTTCAGAGGTAACACTTCTTCCAACATCTCTGTCCCTTTTATTGTCTTGCAGGTCACTGTTCCCTTTACTGAACGTAAGTGCTCCTGGTCACTCTTCCTTCCTCAAGATGCCGAGTCTCCTCCCACCGTCCTGCTCCATTAGCAGGGCCAGCCGTGGTCCCCAAGTGCCCGCGAGGGCGGGAAGTCCCCCTTCAGTGCCTGAGAGGGAGTCTGCCTGAGGCCACACAGCCTCACGTCCAGAGCTCACCCCTGGCCCATTATCCGCATTAGCAGGACCCGTCCTCCGGCCTCGCCGCCAGCTTCCGGGAGCCAGAATGCTGCCCGTTGCCCACTCCCCCTGGGCTTATCTTGCCCTTGTTTTCCATAAGAGTTGGAAAGAGAGGAGAGATGCCCCCGAAAGGAGTGTGGGTTTGAGCCAGGGCAGAACCGGGCAGAACTTTTCACATTCGGACCCTGTCCCCTCCACCTGGGTCAAAGGCTCAGGAGTCTGCCGTTTGTGTCCTGGAGGGCAGGGATTAAGAGCATGGCGTCAGGGGTGAACCAGGCTGGACAGGATCTCAGCCAAACCAATCAAAGCCTCGATTCACCGTGTGTGAAACGGGGATAATGGATAACTATCCCAAGAGGTATTTTGAGGATTAACGGAGACAGCCAGGGAAAATTTAGGGCAGTGCCACAGACTAAGCCCTCAGGAGAGGAAGCTGCTGTCTTTGTGTCTTGGAATCATGGGGTGAGTGTGTGGAGAAGGAGAAGAGAATTAGAGAAAGACGGCAAGATCCTTTGAACAGAAGCAGAGAGCAGAATTATGTCCTCAGTGAGCACTCTGCCTCCTCTCTTCCCTCCTGCAGCCGTAGGCCTTCAGGTCCGGCTGGCCCAGGCACAGGAAGTCCCTGGGGCCCCTCCTATTCCAGCT
This sequence comes from Prionailurus viverrinus, assembly GCF_022837055.1. Lineage (NCBI taxonomy): Eukaryota > Metazoa > Chordata > Mammalia > Carnivora > Felidae > Prionailurus > Prionailurus viverrinus. The sequence goes on from NC_062577.1 coordinate 18,839,842, forward strand.
GCCCTCAGGTCCGCCCAGCCTCCAACTGTGTAGAAAGTTCCAGGAGGCCTCCCCGCCCCGCGGCCAGTGTGGCCGCCCCTCACCTCTCTGCACCCATCTTTGCAGAGTTTGATGGGGCATCGGGCGGATGACAGCGGGAACAGTTGTGATCACTGGCGGAATCCTAGCTACGGTCATTCTCCTCTGCATCATCGCCGTCCTGTGCTACTGTAGACTCCAGGTCAGTCCCCAGGGGGCACCGGGGGCAGAAACGGGGGGCCCACTTGGAGGGTGACAAAGCCCAAAGCCATGGAATGTGGGAGGCATAAGTTAAGGGGGCTGGGAATTGGGGGTGGCCAGAGGGAGCCATGCAGCCCCCACACCCTGTACACTTTCGGGTCCCCAAAGGCAGTGTGCTGGGAAGATGCTGGGTCACTGTGTTGTGTGTCCTGCGTATTTGAGCTTTCAGGAGTGGTGGGAAGGGCATCCTTCTGGGGAGACGGAAAACTGCTCCCAGCTGCCCCAGTCCTGTCCTGGATAGGACATACATGCCCCTCCTCTCTGCCGCCCCGCCTCTCTCAACCACAGCCCGGAGCTAACGTGCCGGGAAGCAGGGGGAAGGAAGAGGGAAGGTACTGGTCTCGCAAGGCTGGGACTGTGTATTGGTGGAACGTGGGCGTCTGGTGTTGCATTTTAGTTTCGACACCAGGAAGCTCTCTGCACAGGGTCCTCCGTGGACAGGGGCGCGGGTGCCTTTGTGCGCGCTGGAAGGGGAGCATCCAGCCCTCAGGCATCCCTCCCCACTCTCCCCTCAGTATTACTGCTGCAAGAAGAGCAGGGCCGAGGATGCAGACGAGGAGGAGGAAGAGCACGACCTGCCCACACACCCCAGAGGCCCCACCTGCAATGCCTGTAGCTCCCAAGCCCTGGACGGCCGAGGCAGCCTGGTGCCTCTCACCAGCGAGCCCTGCGGCCAGCCGTGTGGGGCGGCAGCCGGCCACTGCACCACCTGCTCCCCATACAGCTCCCCCTTCTACATACGGACGGCTGACATGGTACCCAACGGGGGCGGAGGCGAGAGGCTCTCCTTTGCTCCTACATACTACAAGGAAGGGGGACCCCCGACCCTCAAGCTGGCAGTACCCCAGAGTTACCCGGTGACGTGGCCAGGCTCTGGGCGTGAGGCCTTCACCAATCCAAGGGCTATTAGTACAGACGTGTAACCCCATTCACCCCTGACCCCTCCGCGTACCGATGCTGCTCTCCCAGCAGGAGCCATGGGGGCGGCAGGTGATCCCCTCCAACAGCCCACGAGGACTGTCTCAGTTTCTTTTTTTTGGCTTTTCTTGCCCCACGGTGGAATCCAAGCTATTGAGTGCAGTGAGGACCAGGGCAGGGCCCAGCCCCGGGGCTCAGAGGTGGGGGCTGGCAGGTGGAGCGGGTGGCTTTGCAGGCTTCCGTGCTGGGACGGTCCTCGGCCGGCTCTGGCCCCGTCATAACCGCTCTCGCTCCCCTCGCTCCCCCAGCTTTGGTGGACGGCGGGAGGAGGCGCACCAGGAAAGCTAAGCAAAGGCCCCAGAGGCCTCCAGACTCCTTGGGGGATGGACGAAAAAGGGGCCCAGGGCCAGGGGAGACTTGAGAATCTGAGGAGGGAGAAGGAGGTGCTCCGGGGACCTCCCCAGGACCCGCGAGCTACGAGGAATCCAAGAAGTAGTTCGCGGTCTAGTTTCGTATTTGGTCATCACGAGGGCCGCAGCCTCTGCATCTGCTCCAATAATGGGCATTGATTCCAGAACACACAACAGCTGTACTGGCCCCCTTCCTCGTGGGACACGTTGAGTTGACTTTCAAGGTCATGGCATAAGGTTGTTTGTGGGGGATGCACCGAAAGGGTCATGTCTAGCCTTGTCTCCCCGCAGATCCCCGTTCTCGGCCTTGGGAACCAGCTGCCCCTGCCGGAGAACCTTGTCCAAAGTTTTGCTGCTGAGTTTGAGCAGCTTAGCGAAGCAAGTCTACTTGCTGATGGTCTCTGGGGCCCCGGCCCACCTCCCTGAGCGCAGCGTGCGGGAGCAGTGTTGTGAGGGTGTGTGTGTGTGTGTGTGTGTGTGTGTGTGTGTGTGTGTGTTCTCCACCAACTGGTGGAGAACACACACACACACACCAGGGGCTTTGCCACCTTTGGGAGCTGCAGAGCGAAGGGTCTCTGATGTTCCAGCTAGAAAGGAAGAACTGACCCACAGACAGCAGGAGTGAAAGGTGATTAAGGTGGCCGGTCCCCACGGCAACCAACTGGCTGGTGGAGAGCCTGCAGAGTCTCCCAGGGGACATTCCCTGGTAGCTGGATTCCATGGATTCCCGGCTTGCTTCCCTCCCACCGCTGCTCCCCCAACCCCACGCCAGTCTCCAGCGGGGGGGGGGGTGCTGTTAATTGTCCAAGCCCCGCCCTCAGTCCCCACTTAGAACTAGGCTGTGGCCTTATGCCATTTGAAGGAAAGCACCTGATGGGTTTTCTGGTTTCCTCTACAGTAAGGGGTAGCTGCTCCCCCCTTCTAAGGGCATACCTACCCCCCTCCCCACCACTGTGGCATCACAGAATGCTGCAGAGGGTGGGGCAGGGGAAGAGCTGGCCCCTTTGCTGGAATCCCAATTTTGCATTTGAGAAAGGGCCAGGTGCAGCTGGGAGAGAGCGGGGCAGGGAGAGAATTCACCACACTTCTTGCTCCACTCTGTCTGGACACACTTGTCACCTTGCATCTCCTCTGTAATTAGTGCACACTGGCTGAAGAATCAGAGGACCTGGGGGTCTGGCACACACACTCTGGTCACTCATTAGCTCTAGGGCCAGTCATTTGTCGTCTCCGAGACCCCATTTTCTCCAGGAAAATGAGACCTGCCCAGATAGACCTAAGAGCCCGCTAGTACTCCAAACAGCCAGGACTTCCTGAAGAGACCTGCCCGCTATGCTGCTTTCCTTGCCCTCACCCTGGCAGGGTCTGGATGTACTTACCGACAGCCTGATCCAGTGTGCCAGGATGTGTGTTGAGGGCTGAAGGACCACGGTGAAACACAGGTTTAGCAGGCAAAATGATTTTCATGGTCAGGGAAAAGCAACCATGTCTGATCCTACTGAGTGATTTCAAATGGTAGCATTTCCTAACATCGGGAGGCAGCTCTGGGTGGGGGTGATGAGCTCTCTCTCCCAGACCAGAGGGACCAGCCTAGGGCAGCAACTTTAACCTGCTCCATCCCCTGAGCAGTCGTCATTGGCCCCAGGTGCACCCCCTTGACATGAGCTTCTGGGTCTAGCAGCCATTGTGGCTTCCCGATGACCAGCCCCAGTGCCTCCCCGCCTGGGAATTTCACAGCCAATCAGCCACAGCAAGGGCTGTCCCTCCCTTGTACCTCCTGCCTTTGGAGAAATCAAGACAGCCCAGTCAACTATCACCTGCTTCTTGCATCGATCTATTGGGGTCCCTCAGTGAAAAGCATCGTAGACAGTCCCCTCTCCTCCTATAGCTTTCTTAGCCTAAATCTTATCAATCTACACACCAAAATCTGGGTTTTGGGCACTGGAGGGATGATGGGCCATGGCCCTCCCCCACACAGCCCCACAGTGCACAGGACACAGTCTCCAGATTGCCTGTCTGTCTCCCTGTAGCTGTGACGGTCTAACCTACGGAAGAGGAAGCGCACCCATTCAATTGTGCTGCACTTTTTAGCTATGGAGTCTGTGCTATGGGACACTCTTTGGACACCTTTCAAATTGTTCCCTAACAGGAAGAAAAGGAGAGGCTGGGAGCACCCTGTCCTCTCCGCCATCTTGTCTCCACCGCCATGTCACTGCTCCTGCTGCACATTTCCTGTCCTGCATCTTTGATAACTTGGAGTCACAACCAAGTGAATGTCAAAATAAATGAGGAATTTGAAATAGAAATCCCACAGAATGCTCTGTTATTCACCTGAGGAGGGGGCAGCTGGGCACGGATTTAAGAGTGAACGCTCCTTTTTATTTCCCAGAATGTCCATTTTCTTTTTTTTTTTAATTTTTTTTAACGTTTTTTAAATTTATTTTTGAGACAGGGAGAGACAGAGCATGAACAGGGGAGGGTCAGAGAGAGGGAGACACAGAATCTGAAACAGGCTCCAGGCTCTGAGCGGTCAGCACAGAGCCCGACGCGGGGCTCGAACTCACGGACCGTGAGATCATGACCTGAGCCGAAGTTGGCCGCTTAACCGACTGAGCCACCCAGGCGCCCCCAGAATGTCCATTTTCAACACCAAGATGCACCAGCTGCTTCTCCCTTCCTGCTTCCGCACTAATAGGTCTCCTCTGCCATGTCGCCTGCTGTCCCCCCGCCCGCCCTGCTACCTCAGTCAGAACTCGCACCCAGGGAGGATGTGTTGTTTGTTGGGAGAGGGGATGTGAAGATAGTAGCTGCTGCCGCCCCTGAGGCGGAAGTAGCCCAGCCCGCTTACAGGGAGCCTCACAGGGAGCAACCCAGGCTTCCGCCCTGCTCCCTGCCCCCACACCCCCTCACTGTCCAGGCCCCTGGTGTCCCCACCTGTAGTTCTGGGTTAAATCACCAACCCTCCAAAGCCTGAGGAGACCTGAACACACTGCCAGCCCTTGCACGTTGGGAAGAGACAGAAGAGAGAGTTTGGGGATCAGAACCTGGCAGACGCCGCAAAACCAGGAGAGGAATGGAGTGTGGACCAGAGAACCCGGAAAATAGCTTTGTGCGTGAAAGGGAGCGTCCGGGGAGGGTGAGGATGAGGATGGATCTGTGTGCGGGACTCTGCGTGTGTCTGAGAGAGAGAGGGAGACACCCCCTCCCCTTCTCGGGGCCAGTGTGACTACAGCTGGGTGGGCAGTGGGCAGCCTGGCCTGCAGAGCTCAGACACTCTGCTCCTGCAGGCCTCTGGTAGTGCCGTGGGGCACAGCTTCAACCTCAGCCCTGGTGGCCATTGGCCACAGCGCGGCCACCAGTCGTCCTCTGGGAACAGAAACCTTAAGCTCTTCTGTCTCGTCACCACACCCACCCCAACCTCAAGCCATCTCCTCCCCTGCAAAGTGGCTCAGGCCCACTCTATCCCTGCCTCTCAGATGGCTCCTCTGGGAGGTTGGGCTGCCCCACATCTTTGTGCAGCCCCAGACGATGTGAGGGTCACAGCCCTGGCCCAGTTCTTCTCCCTGGTGGCACCTGAGTGCCCTCAGCCTCAGCCCCAGGCCTCGGGTCTTACTACACCTTCTATGTCCAGATGGGCAGGGACGGGAGGACAGGAGCAGTGGTCAAGATCACAGGTCCATCAACTCAGTACCCATGAGCTTCTGTGACCATCACAGCCCTTGGCACCCTAGACACTGTCAGCCCCCTAAGCTGCATCATGCCAGTCCGGATCCCTGAGGTTTCTCCAGAGAGAAGCTTCTTCCACTGTCAAAGCTTCTCATCCCATTTTCTATACTCAAGTTTACAAGTACTGCTCAGAGATCACTGATCATTTCTGGGAAAAGAGGACCAAACCATAAGTATCTGAGGCCAGGAGCTCCTGACAGCACAAAAGCAAGAAAAAGCATAAGGAGCCCAACCCCAACCCCCCCCCCCAACCCAGCCCTATTTGTTCAGAATGGAAATGGCCCCTAGTCCTTGAACCTCAGGCACTGACCTAGGCATGTCCCAGACAACAGTGACAAAGCCAGCCAGCACCTCTTCCTCCCTCGTCAGCCTGGTCCAGGCTGCTCCTCTCTCCTCCCTGTTTGGCCACCTTCTCCACCCGAGACCCCCGGCCCCAGTGGCCATCCGCCTTCCACTGCCTAACGTCTCCTTCTGCGGAGAACCCAGTAGCACACAAGCTCTTAAAAAATGCCCCTGCACCTCAGGTTTCTGAGAGTCCCCATAGCGTGTCTCAGGGTGCCCAGCACACAGCACCCTCCTGACCATCCCCCAGCCACAGCTGTGTGTGCTAGGCAAGCAGCCATCAGGAAGGAAGGGCTCCTTTCTCCCTGTGACCTAACATCCCAGCAGGTGCAGTAATGGAGTAATGGCGGTCAGAGGGTGGAGTTTTGTGTCAGACTCTGCTTGGAACCCTGGCTTTACCACTTGCCATGTGACTTTTCAGGCAGCTTTTTGCTTCTCTCTGATTCTGTTTCCTCCTGTATACAATTGAAATCAGAACACTTACCTTATTCTATCGCTGTGAGGACTGAGTGAGACTGGCACACATGGTCGCCATTGTCATTAGTAGGATTTGTAGGTGGGCCCAAACCTGAGTTCTGGAGGCAGCAGGACCCCAAGTTGCGATTGCTCAGGCCCCAGGGTGGAGGGCTGCTCTGGGTTGCATTTCATCTTCTTGCCTCTACTCTCCCCTGAGCCTTTCCTAAACCCCTCCTCCCTCACCGCCTCTCCCCGCCTGTTCCAGGCATTGTCGAGATCACCTCTCTGCTCCCCACAGCCTCTCTCTTCATTTGGAGCCCCCCTCCCCGATAGCTACCTATGACCCTTTGAGAGACCAAAGGTCCCATCAACCCAGGACTGCATTTTTTGACCCACATTGCTCCAATGAACTGGACAAATGAAGGAGGGTAATCATATTCCAACTCAAGACACAGCTCTCGGCTCGCCTCTGTGCTTCTTATTTCACTGGCTTCCCCCAAGTTCAACGTTTGAAAGTCAAGTCAGAAGGGATCCAGAGGAGCTCTAGCCCCTCCTCTTAAGCCGGGACTCCCCGACTCGCTCATCTCTGGCCCTGCTGGGCCTCACCCAGAACCAGCTGGCTTCCCTGCCACCAGAAGTGGATAAGGGACTCTGGGTGATAGTGGGGAGGTGGGTGCGGGGAGGAAGGGTGTCTTGATGTCTGGCAGGAAGGGACAGAAATGTGCTTTTGCAGGACACCATCTGCATCTTCACAGAGCTAGGAAACCAAGGAGAACCATCTGGTTCACACCCCCGTTGCCTCTCCCAGTGCTGGCTCAGTGGGACCCACCTTCGCTCTGCCCCGAACCCTCTTCCTCACGTACTGCCTGGATCCACGGAGGACAAGGAGAGACGATGGCATGGCTGTTACCCTCACCCACAGGCCAAGGGGGGGCCTCGGCTTCCCTGACCAGACATCATATGGCCACTTACATCCCCTCCTTCCGGGGCTGTCGTTCCTCTGAAATAAAACCTCTCTTCACCTTACAGAATGGTTAGACTGACGCTGCACCTGCTATGCTCCTGTTCCTCCGTTCCCATGTACTAGGCAAATTTTCTGTATAATCCTAAGTTGTCAGAGGGAATGTCGTGTCTCTGGACTTGTTCCCACTTCAGGATGAGTTAAGGCAACTTGACTGGTGCCGGGAGATTGAACTCTGGGACAATAAGACCCTGAGGCCCAATCCTGCCCATTCTGTGAGAGAGTTGCCAGGCAGTGCACTTGCCAGGCCCCCTGCACTTAGCCCCCTGGAGGAGGGTGGCCGGCAGGATTCAGACAGCCTGCCAAGCGCCACCAACCAACCTTCTGCACCACTTGCCTTCATCTCTGTCCTGTGCCTGCCGTGGGTGCAGGTGGTACCGGGCTTCACTGGGGCAGCTCCTGGTGCCTCTGCCTTTCCCCTTTTCTTACGGGGCTTAGTGGGTACTTTTACATGGGAGGAAATAAAACCTATACCTATACTCCTGGACACTTTGGTCATGGAGGTTTAAGACATCTTTTTAAATTTGTTTTTATTTAAGAAACAGAGAGAGCATGAGTGGGGCAGAGAGGCAGAGGGAGAGAAAGAATTTTAAGCGGGCTCTAGGCTCAGTGTGGAGACCCATGTGGGACTTGATCCCAGAACCCTGGGATCATGACCTGAGCCGAAATTAAGAGTTGGATGCTTAACCAACTGAGCCACCCAGGTGCCCCAATGATTTGTGTTCTGGATCTAAGTCAGCAAGTCAAGGTTAAACAGACGCCTGACCCTCCTCACAAAGCCCTCTGTACTCTCCCCCAAACATACAGGCCCAAGCAAAGGGAGAGGCCTTCTCCAGGTGACCAGTTTGTACTGTTACCCACAGTTGAGGAGGCCGTAACTCAAACCCAGGGAGGAGTCTCTTTAACTCTTCCTCAGGCAGGAATCCTCAGGCAGGACAGAGTCCTGGGTAGAGGGACAGAAGCGGAGTGGAGGATGGCCTTTCCACCTTCCTGTTCCCAATCTCCAAAAGGCAAGATCATTGAAAGTAGCCACATGCAGGCTATGAAAAGGTCAACATTCTCCACATAAGTGAAATTATTGTCCAGCAAGCATATTCAGATACATTCAGGCTAAACCCACTTGTCATGTATGTTCTTATAGATAATACGTTCTGCTTCTTAGCCCACTTGTTGGGCAGCCCTGAAGTCCGCCTAAAGCTTAGGATATGAACATCCAGCCAGGATGTTCCAACCAAGGCAGAAGTCACCCCTTATTCCAGAGGACTGCCCCCACAACCCGAGGTGAGGTCACTTCCCACGAAGTCCTTTACCAAGGGTGGCCGGTCCCTGTGGGAGGCTTTGCCCAGGCCTCCAGGAAAGCCCTTGGCTATCCCACTTCCTCTGTATTCTGTTATCAATGCCCACCCCTGTTCTACATACACACACATCACCACCACCACCAAGGAACCCAGCCACAGCTAAGAGAGGAGGGTAGGTGAGGCAGCCCTCTCCCCCTGACTGACTGGCTCCCACCCAGTGGGCAGAACAGTTCCGGTCTTCACAGGGGTAAAAGTCCAGAGACTTGGTGGCTGGATCACACTGGACATTTGACATCACCTTCCCTTCCAGGTCTCCGCAGAAGATGATGTGGCTCATCGGGCCCTGGCCCCAGGCCCCCGAGCACCTGGAGGAATGCTGTGCTCCAGTGCTGGCCTGCTGGCTCCTGCATCCACTTCAACCCATCTGATATCTACCTATCCTCCTGGGTTGGGTTTTGCCTTGGGTCACAGTTTTCTGCCCAACAACATCCTTATTTCTAAAAAAAAAAAGACCTCTGCCCTTAGAGTATTTGTGTGCTGAGTCTAATTAACCATCTTGGAATTCTAGCGGAGGCCTGACCCTCTTTACAACGTCCTCTGGATTCTTTTTCCTTAGGTATAGAGCCTGACCGAAAGGATCCACGACAACCAGAGGTCTGCAAACCCCAGGTCCCTGCATTCCAAGGGTCTTACCGGCACCCTCACCCTTCTCCTGCCTCTACCTCCCTCTCACCCCTCCCGCACCCCCCCCCCCCCCCCCCAGTACACCCGTCCCAGGAGGAGTTAGGTACAAGTGACAATAAATGAGGAGGAACTCAAGAGAGAAAAATTAAGAATTCAACACTTTAAATAAGGGAGAAAATGGTAATAGATGTGCCTGAGATAGGCATTGGAAGAATACATCAAAAACTAATAAAACTGGTTTCCTTTGGGAGGGAGTGGGGAATCGATGAGATGGGAGCAGACACGCAACTTCAGGGTCTGCCTGGTTGTATTATCGTGAATTTTGTGACTCCGCATTTTGAAACGAGTTTTTTCCCCCTGAGTTAAAGTACCCCAGGACCGTGCCCGAGAATAGTGCATGCTGGGTAGTTGCATGCAGGTGCGCGCGCAGCGGCTGTGGGCGGGGCCCCGGGGGAAGTCTGTGCTCTGGTCTCCACCGGAAGAGACGCTGGGTTGTCTGGCCGCCTGGGCCCGTCGTGAGCCTTCTAAGATGCTGCCACGCTTGAATCCCTCCACTCTTGGGGCTGGAACACGGCTGGCTGCCGTGGGGCCTCCCAAGGGACCCTCCACAGGCAAAGGGCCTTCTCGGCTTTGAGTGGGAAGCAGTTTTCTCTCCACCAGGCCAACGACGGGAAGACGACAGGGAAAACAATGTCAGCCAACAGCGGTTCGTATCATAATATATATATAACATAAGATTTACAATTTTAACCATGTTGAGGTGGACGATTCAGTGGCATTAATTACTTTCCCAAGCTTGTGCGACCATCACCACTGTTTCTGAAGCTTTCCGCCACCCAAAACAGAAACTCTGTAACCATGCATGATTCAATTATTTTTAACAGCTATGTTTTATCTCTGCATGAAAACGATGCTTTCAGGGGCCCTCCCGGTGCCCTTCCTGCCGGAAGTCTGAGGCTAAATAAAGCCGTAGGAAGGCAGGGTGATGAGGGATCCTCACCTCCCTGCCCCCACTATGGAATCTCCTAAACAAAACGTGTCTTCAAGGTAACTCCAAAGATAAATGTGTTGGAAAGTAGTTTTGCAGCCTATCCGGCGGGAAAAGTGGGGGAGGCCTGGGCGGGCAGCATATTTTAAGACGACAAGGAAGAGACTTTGGACAGTGGAGAGAATGAACCAGCTGTAAGAGTAGGTGCAGTGGGTGGCTGCCAGCACGCTCAGGTCCTGGGCTGTGCCACCCAACTGGATGGACGGCAGGGGCCTCATGGGGACCATTCGGGGGTCCCCAGGCAGTAGCCGTGCATGAGGGCAGCCTCAGTATCCTTCCTGGCAGCAGACCTTGGGGGCCTGCTCCGCTGAGCAGCCACCTGCCCCCTTCATGTGTCTCATGGTCCACAGCGGGTGGAGCACTAGCCACGGAGAGGGGAGGGAAAGGGATCAGGGAAGGAGCACACTAGCATTGCCAGACGTCCCCCAGGACCCAACCATGCGCGTGTTTGAATGCGCACGGGGTTTATGAACCCACTGGGATTCAACATAAATGCGTGTGTATTGGGTATCCAAAAAGGGTCCGTGCCTTCCCCACCAAAAAGGTAAAACAACAACACCAGGAATTTTCTAGATCCTGTTCATCCCACCTGGAACGACTTTTCAGTTGCAACTCCAGCCCCACACTCCCATCTCCACCAGTGCAAATTTCCCCTGTCCTTCGAACCTTTTCCATGATTCAGTGTTTTACTCTTCTGTCGACACTTGCAGTAAGCTGTCCTGTTTTCTGGATAGCCAGAAGAGCATTCTAGGTTGGAGCACTGATACTTGGGGTGCCCTCTGTTTCCTTGGCAGACAGAATGTTCCTGGAGGGCTGGATTCACCACCGCATGAGCCCCGGCACCTGGTGCGGTGTTGTGCACACTCTTTGCAGTCAGCCAGAGTCTGCTAAAGGAAGCAGGATGTGTTTCTCCCTTTCATTAGGCCGTTCTTAATGTTTTAAAAAATTCAGGTGTATTCAGAAGGGGAGAGAAAGAAATAGAATAATACTATAAATACAAGAGGACTAGACAAATTCGAGTTCAGGGAGAGAAGAATGCCCCCCCCCTTCCCCTTTATATGTGTCTTTTAAGTGGCATTTATTTAGTTCCAACACTTGAGAAGATGAAATACTGGACTTTATTTAGCCCAAAGCACATGATGATGGCAGGGATTTAATGAGGTTATAGTTTGCCTCCCTGGAAAACACGATCCCACCGCCAGTTTGCAACAAAGTAGGTAGCTGGGGAATCTGAGCAAGGTCCTAGGCTTCCTGGTGGGGAGCACCCCTTGGACCATTCTCAGAGCTGCGACAGTCTTCTTCATCTGCTCCTGGATCCAGAGCACAAAGTCTGGACCATTAGAGGCTGTGCTTCTTTGGGAACATCTGAGTCTTCCGGTTTCTCCATCACCTCCTTGCTAAGCTCCATCTATTTTGGGATTTACTCAGCAGCCAGGACCAACCCTGACGAAAGGAGCTGGTCATTTATTGGTTCTTCCAGTGTGACGCTTCCCGAAATCAGCTCATGCAACCCCCCTGCCCCCATGCCTCTTGCTTTGATAGCCAGCTGTGAACAAGTAGATCCCTAAAGGCTCCCATGTGCAGCTCAAGGCTTGGCTTTTCTCAGATGCACATTTTTCAAGAGTCCCAGACTGACCTGGATGGAGTGGCACCCACCCAATGCGGGGCTTGAACTCACAAGCTGTGAGATCATGACTTGAGCTGAAGTTGATCTAAGCCACCCAGACACCCCCTGGTCTCAGTTTTGCAGTGACAACCACATGGTCTTCACTTAGTCCCTCACTTAGTCCCTCAGTTTTCCCATCTGTAAAGTGAAGGGTTTTGACTATATGACCACTTCAGTCATTTCTTTGTAGTATTTCATGCCCTCCTTTCCCTACAGCCTCTTGACTTAGAGGCTTCTAGGCAAAGAATCTTACAAAGTGTAAAGAACCTATTGGTTATTCAAGTGTTGTGGGAGGTCATTGAGAGGATGTGACCACTGGTTGACCCATGAGCTGGACCTGGGCACCTGGAGGCTCCTCACCCCTATCCTTGTCCCTGGAATCTGGGTTCCACTTGCCTTTCCAGCTCTCAGAGTTTGTCCCAGGGACAGAAGTCAGAACATTTCGGTAAAGAAAAAATAACTCGGTTGTCAGAAATCTGACTCAGGTGTAACTTTCTGTATGTTGCATTTGTTACATATTCAGTTAAGTGGTCAGAAACTGTCATTCCCTTGGTTCTCTCTGCGGCTGTGTCCACAACTTCAACCGTGTGACCCAACTCCTATTCCAAGGGTGAGCCAAAGAGCTTGTGAGCTGACGTGTGCGGAAAAGCCAAAAGGGCACAGATTTTGAAAAATAGCCATTAGTGAGTAGGGCTAATGCAGGCACAACTGTTCATTCAACTAACATTTGTTGGGGAACCTGACACCAGGGGATAAACATTGTTCTCAGTGTTAGAGAAATAGAAATGAAAAGTGCACACCTGCCCTCAAGGGGTTTCTACTCTGGGACAGAGAATGAATGCACATTTTCACAGGTAAAAACCTTCCAGGGATTTGCTTGTCCTGGACTAAAACATGTAATAGGAGAGTAAGTCTGGTGGTCTCAGACTGGCAGGGGCAGAGACAAGGGTTCATCAGCCCATGAAGTGTGGCCCAATGACTTTAGGAAGTTGATACTGGCCTCAGCACTTCTCTCTGGCCGGATTCTGTCCTCAGTTTAGAGAGGAAGAGTGAGATTACCAACCACAGTGTCTAGGTCAGTTCAGGCAGCTGTAACAAATTACCATAGGATTTGTGGCTTAAACAACAATTCTTTTTCACAGTTCTGGAGGCTGGGAAGTCCAAGGTCAGGACACCAGCAGATTTCGTGTCTGCTGAGGCCCTGCTTCCCAGGTCATAGAGAGCCATCTCTTCACTGTGTCCTCACATGGTGGAAGGGACAAGAGAGATCTCCAAAGTGTCTTTTATAAGGAAACTATCCCATTCATGAGAGGTCCACCCTCATGACCTAATTACTTCCCAAAGGCTCCACCTTCTAAAACCATCTCATTGGGGGTTAGAATTTCAACATATGAATTTTGGGGGGACACAGGCATTAGGTTTGTAACAGATGAGTTCTAGGTCAGTGGGGGCAAGAAACCATTGATCAAGGTGATTTGTAGGCAGTGAAGACAGATTGAAATTCAGCCAGGGATGGGTGCAGATATTCTGAGGACGTGCTAGGTGAAAGGCGAGAGCCTTGGGAAAGCAGACATAGACAATGTGGTGAATTAAAGAGCCAAGAGGAGAAAGAAGATAGGCGATAAGACTTGCTCCTGGCCATTAGGATCATGGAGTCCTAGGCTCTAGAAGACTGTCAGAGGCCGTCACATCTATTCCCACCTCAGTGCACTTCACAGAAACTATCTGACAGGAAACAAAAATGCCCAGTTTCGAAGAATAACCAGACAGTCCTGGAGTCGGAGGTGTTCATCACACACCAGAGCCAGCCTTGGCAGACCCCGCCCACCCCGCTAGTGTTTGGCAACTGTCATGGAGTCAATCACCTGCACAGGTTCAAGGGCAAGGGCCTTTGTCTTCTCAGTCCTTTCAGAAAACCCAAGCCCCTGCTGCTTCTCTACAAAAGGAAGATGTCTGAGCTACAGAAAACATGTAGGCAGAAGGCACTTCAAAAATAAAAGGGGTTGGGCCAACTGGCTCAGGTCATGATCTCATGGTTGGTGGGTTCTGGCCCCGTGTCGGACTTTGTGCTGACAGTGTGGAGTTCGCTCAGGATTCTCTCTCTCCCTCTCTCTCTGCCCCTCCTCCTCTTGTACTCTCTATCTCAAAAATAAGTAAATATTTTTTTAAAAAGGAGGAGTATAATTCCCACTTGAGTGTCAGTTTCTTAGACACTGGACCCACAGGCACTAACTGGACTAAATGAAGAAACCCCAGGAGTGGCCACCGGGAGGACAAGATGCAGGTCTTGCCATGGCTTTGTGCGTCTACAAAAATAATTGCGTGTACAGGTGCTGGACCATATGTAGCACACCTCGGTCACGCAGGCATTTGTGTCTGTACCCCGCACAGCTGACAGCCAAAGCCCTGGCACTGCATTGCCTTGGCTGTGGCCAGGAGGCCAGAACGTGGCCAGCCCGTGACCTCTTTGAGGAGGAGAAGAATGTGGACTTGGTATGCCTGGGCAGGGTGGCCACAGACAGCATTGCAGTGGGATAACCAATCCGGGCAGGCGTATGCGGCGAGACTGATTCCCTCACCACAGCCCACCAGGCCATTTTCATTCATCTGCATCACTCCAGACCAAAGCAACCAGTGCTCACTCCACTTTTCAATATTTAAAAAATGTCAAGTTAGAGCAAATTGCAAATGACAATGCGTAGTTGTGTGTGTGTTGGCGTGTGCATGTGTGTTTTCCACAAGGGCATTTCTACTCCTCCCGTAGGCATCTGCTGTACGCATTCGATAGAGCCTGTGATTCCAAGATCACTGGGCATCAGAGGATGAAAAAGAAAACAGAGTGAAAATGGTAAGCAAAAGGTTATGTGCTAATTTCCCCCCAATACAGCTGCACACTCTTCCCTCCTGTAAAATAAAGTTGTTTGCTTTTGCTTTTTAGTATGGTATGTTTTCTCTGGATGACTGAAGATTCCTTTGAGTTGATGCTTACAGGTGGGGTTGGTGTATGGAGAGCTAATTGAAACACTAAGCAACATAAATCTACAAGTTCTCATCCTTCCTCTATATATGGACCTGAACAAGTCATCCCACTATTTTTTTTTAAGAGAGAGAGAGAGAAAGAGAGAATGAGCACAATCGTGTGCAAGCAGGGGAGAGGGACAGAGACAGAGAAAATCTTAAGCAGGCACTACACTCAGCACAGAGCCTGACATGGGGTTCGATTCCATGACCCTGGGATCATGACCTGAGCCAAAATCAAGAGTAGGATGCTCAACCGACTGAGCAACCCAGGCACCCCAAGAGAGATTTTTGGGTAAAGTGTCATGCCATTATCATTGACAATAGAACCAACATGGGAATTCAGTAACCAGAAGCATATGATTACTGTTCACATTATTTAGTAATGTGTCTGGTGAGTAATTATAGCCCCACATCATGTAATAAAATTACTGTCGATAAGCAGAAAGCTAGTGGGGCACGTTCATATTGACCTTGTTCAGCCAAAGACAAACTACATGACACAGAAGAGATTATTAAACTATGTGGAATTTAAGAACTAAAACAGATGAACATAGGGGAAGGGGAAAAAAAAGAGAGGGAAGCAAACCAGAAGAGTCTCTTCACTATAGAGAACAAACTGAGGATTGCTGGAGGGAGGTGGGTGGGGGCTGGGCTAAATGGGTGATGGGGATTAAGGAGGGCACTTGTTGGGATGGGCGCCGTGTGTTATATGGACGTGATGAATCAGTAAACTCTACACCTGAAACCAAATGTGTTAACTAACTAGAATTCAAATAAAAAGGTGGAAAAAATAGAAGAGATTATGAAACTGACTTGTAGCATACTTCTGTACTAGCATTCAAACTAGATGTTTTTTAAAAGGCTCCTGGAAACGAAATAATTACTGAATATTTGCAGTGTAACGCCACCAATTTGGCAGGGGTTGCCAATAAGCCGTCTTGCTTATGTAACTGAATTTGGGTGCCTTGCTGGGAACACTCATGTTCTAAGTGTCCAGCAGCCCCTGCCTGACTGGATGCAACATCCATGTGGTTTCAGCCCATCTCACCACCTGGTTTTTATTCTGTTTCTGATCCTCAAAGATGCTTTTTTGTGTTTGAGCCTGGCTCTGTATTTTTAAAGTTCCCTTGAAATATTTTATCTATTATTGTTATGTGTTTGGAGTTACATAGGGTTGTTAACTCAAAATGAGAACCTAAAATGGCATCTTAGGTTAACACGACAATACAAGACATTACTACATTGATGGTTCATCTCAAATATTGATCTGTATTGATATTAGAAAATTAGGGAACCTGCAAAGTGTCAGACTACAGGTCAAAAAAGACAGTGTCTCGATTTTAGTGTTTGTGGGTGT
Organism: Prionailurus viverrinus; assembly: GCF_022837055.1. NCBI lineage: Eukaryota > Metazoa > Chordata > Mammalia > Carnivora > Felidae > Prionailurus > Prionailurus viverrinus. The sequence goes on from NC_062577.1 coordinate 18,856,068, forward strand.
GCAGGCTTCGCCAGGCCCTGAAGTCATATCCCATGTGGGTGGATTTCTCAGTAAGGAGTGCCCAGCACCTGTACAAAACGGGATCTGTCCACTCCGTTTCCTTTTCATAAAGTAGCGAAGGGTCATTCAGTAGCTTATATCCTTTCTTCATGTAGCTTGATGAAGGTACTTTGTTAAAGAAAAAAATATTCAGTGACACTTGTTAAGGATGGTAAGGCAGACTTTATTCAGGACCCTCCTGATAGGTGTAGGGAACATTGCAGTGGGATTTTACAGTGGGGGGGGTGGGGCGGGGAGACCTCAACTCTGAATACAGCACGGGCAGGGAGGAATTTATAGGCAAGGGGCAGGGTGGGGGTCGGTGGATGCATAACTACTAAGAAGAGGAAACATCAGGGTTGGAGGGGGGGCAGTTCTGGTTAAACTGTCCTAACAGGATTCTTGCCGAAGACAGGCTGGGGTGATCAGACATCCCCTGGAGGGAGCCAGATCAGATATGAGGGTGGGGGTTCCAGATTAAACTGAGTTAGAAAGGTTCTTGCTAAAGCTGTATTTTATAAGAAAGTGCTTAGATGAGCCTACGAAAAGGCTGAGGAGCCTGACTAAAGTTTGGTCAAGAATCTTTGTCAGCTTCTGTATCAACCATTCAGTTACCCAGATTGCAATTTCAGACTTGACATTATTTTTATTATATACTATTTAAAAGTGTAATTCCCACAGTAAGTAAATCATTCATAGCACCTCTCTTCCTCATCAGCCAGTTTTCACAGTATGGAGGCTTCAGTGGGTTGCAATTTATTTGAAGTATGTAACATCCTCTAGTGGTGAATTTATGTATTAAAAAATCATGTTGCTGCAAACCTATTGCAGATCTTGGGAATGACTATTCAATTCTATGTTCTTTGCTTTTAGCTCTTTGGCTCTTGAATGTATTGTTAAATGAGGGCAGTTTCCTGTCCCATCATTAATGACACAGGCCACTTCTATACACTTGCTCTTTTTGGAACTGACCAGGCATCAGTCGACTGAGAAAAATTAAAAAGATTTAGTTTTGGTAACACAAGACAGCTAATTGGAATAAGGCACATTCGTCGACATCCATAAGAAGCAAACGGAGAAGCAATCACGGCTGCATAAAGGAGAAGGGGAATGCCAAGAAATTTGACATGAATATTGGCCAAGCCCATTTATTTCATTTTTTTAAAGTTTAATTACTTTGAGAGAGACAGAGTGTGAGCAGAGGAGGAGCAGAGAGAGAGAGAGAGAGAGAGAGAGAGAGAGAGAGAGAGAGAGAGAGAGAGAGAGAGAATCCCAAGCAGGCTCTGCCCCGCCAGCATGGAGCCTCATGTGGGGCTACAACCCATGAAACCATGAGATCATGACCTGAGCCGAAACCAGGTGCAGGACACTTAACCGACAGAACCTCCCAGGTGGCCTCATTTAATTTTTTAGTAGAAACAAAGCAAAAGGCCCTGTGTTTGGAAGTCAGGGTGCTGCTTCTTTCTTTTATGACCGGATGGGACATACATTTAAGTGGCTTATAATCTGATCTGCCTGGAGCTTTGTGTTGATACTGCTGAGGCCCAGTTTGGGTGCAGGGGAAAGAAGGCTGCCATTGCAATGGACCAATGGTGGCAAGCATTACGTCTTCTTGCCAGCTTTGCTTTATTGCAGTGTTACTCAGGCTCCTGCTTCCCAAGTCCAAAATACGCTTTTTGGTTTAGGTACGCGTTCCTTAGCCAAGGGTAAATTTAGTTTATGAGCTTCAATGAGAAAAGTGGGAGATCATCTCCTAGTACAGGAACCAATGTATGAATTTTTCAAGATATCAAAACAAGCTAAAATAGACACGACAGGTAATACTGGAAAGCAAGGCATTGACTCTAGTTTTACGGATTAAAGATTAGAGGATGCCGTTGGTTTACAGATAGGGCTAAACTGGGCAAGCTGGTTGTGGTATTCTCTACAAGAGAAACCTGGGACCTCATCAGGTAGCCGGTCTACTGGGGACTGACTGTTGCCCATTTCAACTTATGGCTCAGAGCAATTTTCAATGGGTGGCTCCCTGAATTCTTAAGTCAGTGCAGTATTTAGGGATAGACCCCAGCTGCACAGGCCTGGAGGGCCCCTGACTGCTCGAAGGCAGCTGAAGGGGTACACGCTGAGCCATGCAGATCAAAGTAGCCAGGGACCTGGAACAGGGCAGGTGTCTGGGGAGGTGAGCTCACAGGAGTGAGCTTTTGGGGCTATGTGGTATCTCATTGCAAGCCTTAACCTATATAAATGCGCATATTCCCTTAGAAGGTACAGGGGAAGAATCTGGACTGCCTTGCCAAGGCTGGATGGGAGGGCTGGCCAGGGTGTACTCAGTAAAGAGACACCTGCAGGCCTTGATTGCACAGCGGCCCATCAGGCATTCTGTTCTCATGACTGATAGTCACCCTTTGCAGCTGCTGCCTCAGAGCGGTTTTCAGAAGGTGGGATCCGTAGGTGGCAAGGCTACACAGGGGGCCTGGCCCATGTTATACAGGCTTGGAGGACTGGGCCTGCCCAAGGCCAGCTTATTGGTGCATAGTGTACATGAGCGGGCTGGGCAGCTCAGCGTAGCCAGGGACCTAGAGTAGGGCAATGCAGCTCACAGGAAAGGCCTCGAGGGGGTACTTGGGATTTGCCTAGTTCCAAGCCTTACCTACACAAATAAGCATACTCCCCTGATGACAGAGCTACAGAAAACTACGTTACCAGCGTGGGATGGTCAGAGTGATGCTGACAGGCTGGTCTGAGGACCCAGAGGGGGTCCTGCAGGATGGAAATCAAACATGAGCCAGTAGGAGGTGAAGGCAGAGTTTATTGAAGATACAGGGAGGGCAGATACAGATGGACCATCCAGGAGCCTTGGAAAAGGAAGGAGCATGAGTTTCATCTTTGGGGTCTGGTGTATGTGTTGTTTCAAGCATCCAGTTAGAACAAGGTTAGAACAAGGACAAGGTCACTTATTCCTTGAAGCCAGGGGTCTCAGTGTTGAGATGTCTAGTGCCAGTGGGTTAGAAATTATTGTGCTGGAAGACTCCAAAGATAACATTAACGCTTTGTCCCATACAAGGAAAATATTTGTTCCACGCATTAAAGCCTGTGTATGGTGGGGATGCAGATCCTAGCAAGAATAGGAGCAGGCAGAAAAAAAAAGCAAAGGGTGAAAAGCACCTTTTTCTTTCATGGGGTCCCTTGGCTTCCCTGTCTCAAAAATACTCTTTAATAACAGACACATGGGAGCCTTGCCTGATGGAGAAGCTTGGGACCTCACCAGGGGAGCCTGTCCACTGGGGCTGATAGCAGTTTAATGCTGATGCCTCAGCAAGATTTTTGGGGAGTGGGCAACTCTCCACCCTGGAGGCTATGCAGGTTTTGGGGACCAGCCTGAGCCCAAAAGTCCTAACATGCCCCAGCAGCCAAAGGCTGGCTGGCAGAATGTAGACTGCTCATGCTGGAGCAGCGCAGGTGAAAGGAGCCAGGAACCTGGAAAAAGGGATGTAGGGAGAGGCTGAATCACAGGAGCAGGTGATTTGAAGTGATGGCACCTGCCTCATTTCAAGCCTCATCCTACACAAAGGCGCATATTCCCCCCGAAGGTAGAGCGGGAGGAAATTGCACTGTCTTGCCAGCATCTGACCCAGCAGACTGGCCGGGGTACACGCCAATAAGACGCACCTGGGAGCCTCGATTTCTGGAGAAGCTGGGGCCCCCAACACGCTGCCAGCCCAAATGTGGACTGACTGTTGCCGGTTTAAAGCTGTCACCGGTGATTCAGGACTCACCTGAGCTCCACCCCCAGCGGGCCTCCGTGGCCTAACAGCATGTTCCTGAATGTGTACAAGCCGGCAGGTAAGGGTAGTGGGGGACCTAGAACGGGACAAATGTCTGGGGAGGCTGGGTCAGGGAAGTGGGCTGTGAGAGTACAGGGCATCTGCCTAATCCAACCCCTAACCTACACGAATGTCCATATTCCTGCTGAAGGCAGATCTGGAGCAAATTGGACTGCTTTGGTACCCTCCTATAAGAGACCCCTGGGAGCTTTGATTGCTGGAAGGCTTCTGGACTCCCTCAGGCGGCCAGTCCAAATGGGGACTGACTGTGGCCAGTTAAATCTGCCGCCTCAGAAATGTTTTCCTGGTGTGGGCTTCCTCCCCGAGGCCATTCGGGAGGTTCAGTCCTCACATACGTAGCTCCACACTCCTGGAGCGCCCCCTACAAGCCCCCAGGTGGCTGGCAAGGTGCACATACGCAAGCTGCGCAGGTCAGGGTAGGCAGGAAACTGGACACAGGGCAGTTGTAGACACAGGTCTGGTCACAGGAGCAGGCCATTTGGGGTACAAGTGTCTGCCTAGTCTCGAGCACTGTACAAATGTCCAAATCCACCCTGAAGATGGAGTTGGAGGAAACTGCACCGCTCTGCCAGCATCCAGCCTGGCAGGCCAGCCAGAGTATCCTGTGGTAAGAGACACTTGGGAGCCTCGATGGCTGGGGAAGCCAGAGGTTCATCAGGCAGCCAGTCCTCATGGCCTCAGCAAGATTTCGGGGAGTTGGATCCTTCCACCCAGGAGGCTTTACTGGTGGTTTGGGACCAGCACGAGCCCCACGGGCCTGGAGGGCCCCAGCTACACTTAGCAGGTGGACGTGGTGCATACTGTGCATGCACAAGCCATGCAGATCCGGGTAGTCAGAGACCTGCAATAGGGCAAGTGTCTGGAGAAGCCAGGTCCCAGAGATGGGCTGTTGGTGGCACAAGACATCTGGCTAATTCTAATTCATCTGGCTAATGCACATATTCTCCCTGAGGGCACAGCTGGAGGAATCTGGACCTGTCTAGCTAGGGTGGGCCACAGGATGGTCAGGGTCCCCTCCAATAAGAGACACTCGGAAGCCCTGATTGCTGGAGATGCCTGGGGCACCATCAGGCAGCCAGGCCAGCTAGGGATTGGTAATCCCCAGTTTCGAGTGAAGACTCCTATTTTCATGGTATGGGCTCTCTGTATCCTGAGGCCATTCTGGTGATTGGGGTACCAGAGCTCACTGCCAGAGCTCACTGGTCCTGGAGTTCCCCTTGCTGCCCAAGTCCTGCTAACAGGGTTTGGACTGTGCATGCACAGGTTGGGGACTGGGGAGACAGGTCAGGGTGGCCAGGGTCCTGAAAAAGGACAGTATCAGTTGAGGCCAGTCACAGGAGGGAACTCCTGGGGTCCCTGGCATCTTTCTAATTCTAAGCATTAACCTACACAAATGTACATATTCCCTCTGAAGGTAGAGCTGGAGGAATCTGACCTGCCTTGCTAGGGCAGTGCCGGATGAGACTACTGGGGTACCGTCTCTTAAGCAATCCTTGGGAGCATTGATTGCTGGAAAAGCTTGGGATTCTATCAGGCAGTCAGTCCAAATGGGAACTGAAAGTGGCCAATTTAAGAAGCAGTCTTGGAAAGATTTTGGGTGGGTAAGGCACTCTCAACCCTGAAGGCTGTGGACCAAGAAAACCATGAGGCTGTGGACCGAGAAAACCATGAGGCTGTAAAGCCTAAAGTGTTTCTTTGGGGCCTCAGGGATTGCAACATGGGAGACATGCAGTTGATCAATGCGTGAATTACAAATTGTGAGCCCAGGAGTACAGGCTTGTAGAGGCAAAACCCACAAGGTTACATGACTTGTTTTGAAAGAATTATGATTGGTGCTGGTGTAGTTAAACTGACTATCTAATATAGGATTGGATATTTAGCTAGCAGGTATTACATTATGTCTATTTCAACCCAAAGTAGAAGAATACATTGCAGGAAGTGAGCCAGGTGCAATTGACAAAAGTCAAAAGTTCATGGTGTTCCAAGAATTGAACCGGAGGCGGGCATAGGTTCTGCTTCCTCACTGTCTTCCAGACTCTATTTTGAATGACTCTGTTAACAATGCTTACTTCGTTTTGGAATTTTCTTTCACATTTCTCCCTTTTGATCAAGATCTGTATAGCAGCAGAGAATCAGTGATTGATTTCATGATGCAGGAATTCCCTTTCGTTGCTGGAGCCGTTGGCAGCCTGCTCTTGGTCCATCATATCCCTCGGAAGAGAGCACGTTTCATACTTGGTTGAGATTTAGTATATTCAACAAGCGTGCTAGGTGAGAGTCTTATGGCCCACATTTAAGTAATAAGGAGGTTTGAGGAAATAAGGTCTAGATATCAGTTAGGTTCTCATTTATTTTAGTCAAAGGGTAGATCTGGTGAATGGTTTTGAGTCTTTGAGGTATTGTTCCTCTGATTTATTATATCAAATGAGCCTAATTAGTTTAATAGATACTTTGGAATGTTCCAGGGACCCTCTGGGGTTAAAAAACACCCAAATTTCTTCCAGGTCAGAGAGACTTTATTTAGAATTTGATCTGGGGAAGTTTGTTAAAAATAACAGGTTTGGACACTTAGCTAAATAGGATCACAGAAAATTATGAAAGTACCTAATTATCTACTGAACCAAAGTGGCAAAAAAAAATTTCAAGTATAAATATAGAAGATTACATACCTGCAAAAGTCTTAGCTCTTTTTGAATAGAGAAGACTCAGTTTTGCTAAGTAAAAGAAGATCATGATAAAGACAAAAACCCAGAATCATTGTCTCCCAGGCAGATTACATTAATGGTAAAGAAACTTTGTTTATAATTTCTTACTAAGAACAGGCTAGTATCTGAAAGTGAACAAAATAAGAAATAAGAAAATTTTGTTGTTTTAACAGAGAGAAAACCAAACTCTAGTTTGGTATCACTACACTATTGAGCTCATTTTAAAAGATCTAAAAATAACATTCAGTCTTAGCTAGTTTTGACCGTACAACATAAAACTCCTTTTCTACAAACTTTCTACAACATTCTGCATCCCATTTTGTTGGGATCACTCTTGGCCATGTCGGCTATGTCTCAGAGTGATTTTTGGGGGGTTGGCCTCCTCCACACTGAGGCAAGGCATTAGCTTGGGGATGGGTCCCAGCTCCACAGGCCTGAAGGGCCCTGGCTGACCAAGGGCGGGTGGTGAAGTGTGGACTGCATGAACAGACTGCAGGGTTCAGAGTAGCTAGGGACCTAGGATAGGGCAAGTGTCTGGAGAGGTTGGTTCACAAGAGCAGGCTCTTAGGAGAATAAAACATTGGCCTGATCTCAAGGCCTACTGACCCACTGGGGAACATTCCCCCTGTAGGCATTGCTGGAGATTTGTCAGCTTCGCCGCCAGGGAGGGATTGGGCAGGAGGACAGGGTATCCTCCATTAGAAGACACGTGGGAGTGCTGGTTCCTAGAGAAGCCTGGAACCCCAACAAGCATCAAATGCACGTGAGGACCGTTGCCCGTCTGCAGCTGCCATGTCAGAGCAGTTTTCAGGAGGTGGGCTCCATGCCAGAGATTATGCATGCGTTTGAAGGGAGCTAGAGTTCCCCAGGCTTACAGGGCTGGGTCTTCCCAAGGCTGGCCTATGGGTCTGTACCTGGCACATGTGAGCCATGCAAGTCTGGGTAGCCAGGGACATACAGCAGGGCGATGCTGGGTGAGGCTGGGTCCCAGAAGGTAGGGCTCTTGGGAATACCTGGCATCTGTCCATTCCAAGCATTAATCTCCACAAATGCACGTGCTCTGCCGGAGTCCAGCTCCAGCAGGTCCTGGTGTTCCCGAAGGATGAACGGCGTCGGCGAAAAAATGAAAATAAAATAAAACAAAAATAAAAGTGGACACAGACAACAGCAGTGTGTTGAACTGGCCGCTTTATTGTGGCAAACGTGGCATTATATTTGTTAGCAATTTCCTTGTAACGTGCGTCATCTATGTTTTCTAGCATTACCTAATTCCAAAAATGTTCCTATGCGTAATCACCCTTTAAGGAATAACATGGTTATTTTCTCATAATGTTCCCTCCTGCCTTTTGCTTATTGATTAATTTCTTACATTATTTTCATTATGTATCTACGTTTATCTATAAAGCATTTGCTCTGCTGTTTTCATGAAAGGTCATCTATCTCTCAACACCTCAAGTGGAACAGTTACAGGGATGTGACCTTTTAGTTGTTTCCCCGAACCATTTGTGGTTTGAGGAACAAAAGTGTTCGCCTTGGTCAGAGGTGCCAGGAAGGGGCCAAGAGGGCCTTAGGAACGCACGCCTTATACATTCTCAGAGAGACAATGCGCCTAGGAACTAATGAACCATTCTGTACTTTAACCGACTAGGTTCAATCATCATCTGGAATGCCTCCTGGGGGCCAAGTGGGCCTAGGGGTTGGAGTAACTTGTGCCCATAGATACATTCCTTTGTTGCCGGAGTGGGGCTTTTAAATCCATTTGTCCCTCCTTGGTTGGGAAATGTATGAGGCTAGCCTTCCTTTAGGTGGAGGAGTCTTTACAGGCGGTGGCAAGGGCTAAACGCACAATTTCCTTGCGGAGCCTTATTTCTTTCCCAATGGTTCTTTTTCCAGGGGGCCTGTCGAGGGCAATTCCCCAGGTACTTTTATTAAGGCCAAATTACATAAAAGCGGGAATACAAGAAGCTTCACTGTCGGTGGGCCGCCGCCCTGCAGTCCTGATCCGTCCACCGCCCAGGCCCTGCCATCAGGCTGGTTGGATAGCTCGGCTCTGGAAGAAGAGCTGGAGGAACCTGGACTTCCTTGCCAGAGCTGGAGTGGGTGGGTTGGCTGCATTGCCTTTCCTAACAGACACCTAGGAACCTTGATTGCTGGTGAGCCCTATACCTCACCAGGCAACCAGTCCAAATGGGGATGGAGTGTGGCCAGTTTGAAGCTGCCACCTCACAATGGATTTTGGGGGTTGGATTCCCTCTACACTGGAGATTATGCATTTGTTTGGGGACCCATCTGAGTTGCCCAACCCTGGAGTACTCAGGTAGCCCACGGATGGCTGTCAGGGTATATACTGGACACTCATGGGCCACTGTAGATCTGGAAACTCAGTGACCTGAACGGAGCCACATTTGGAGCATCTAGTTCTCACAAGTGGTCTCTTGGAGAATCCACAGTATCTGCCTTATCCTAAGCCCTAACCTACACAAATGTGCATGTAGGGGTCAATGACAGTCTGCCCTAATATGCACCTTTGGTATATTCATTATTTTGAATTAAAGTTATGTAAGAAACAGCTAGTGCAAAGAGAACACCCAGACCCCCACTTTATTTCCTCAAAACAGGAGATAAATTGCCCACGTGAGAGGCTGGGGATACATTTCCCTGTACCAGGATATGAAGAGACATTTTTATCATCAGATTTAGGGAATTCAGAGCAAAGAAGGCTATATAAACAAATCTTGTTTCTTTTAATAACTTACTACCTCAGAACAAATTCTTTTTACACTTCCTTACTAACTGAAGCCATCAAACATAAATTTTCTTTTTACTATTATTCACAGGTTTGTTGTTTCTTTGCCCAAAAAGCATAAAAGTTGGCTGCCTTGGTCATTCCTTTGGGTCTCAATTTTAATATTAGACCTTCATGCACAGTTAATTAAACATTTTTTTTCCTCCTGTTAATCTCTCTCATGTCAATTTAATTCTTAGACCAGCTAGAAGAACCTTGAATGATAGAAGAGTATTTTTCCTCACCAACAGCTGGCATACGCAGAAGGATGAACTTCCCTGGCTGGACACTGCTACCGTTGAGAGATCCTGGGACAGGTGGTAAACAGCAGACGTAAGGTAAGAATCCTTACCTGGTTATCTAACTGCAGGGTCTAATGGAATAAGAATGAAGAGACTTCTTTTAATCTCTTTCTAAAGGTAGATTAGCAGGAGAAAATATTTGTGGAACTAGTTGCTTGGGCTTAGCATCTCTGGTAAATTTGGTAAAGTACTCTTTGCTTGGCCCATTTCCTCTGAGAGATGATCACTGTTTGTCTTTGTCTTCTGTGTCATTTGTCACAAAAGGAATTATGTTACAGAAGGGACACAGGCATTGGTCTTATCAGCCTGCTGTTTGACCTAGCCTCACAGCCTGGTGAGTTCACAGTTCTCATCAGACCAGCGGCTAGACAAACTTTGCTGTGGGCCCATATATGAAAACCAGACCAGCTTTTTCCTTTCGTCTTGTTTTATGTCTTGAAACCTTTACTTTGTGACCAGTGAGAATATTCTGTCTGGTCTCCGCCATCTGGAGGGTGGCTTAGCTGGGCACAACTTGATAGCCAGTTGAATAGACTGGGTTCAGAGACACGCAGTTGCAAGCAGCTGTCTCTTTGGCTGTGCCAGCCCTCTGGGGAGTTTGTCATAAGAGGTCCCTGCCCATAAGGGACTTTTGTCATCTTAGCCTTTATTGCTTGGTAGTGATGGAAAAGTCCCATTGCAGAAGTGTCGGCCTAGTGTCACAGATTAGCATGACCAACTGGAGGCATCTCACACTTTGTGGGAGACCAGAGACCTCATTTTCACTACACCATTGTTATTACTAGTGCAACAAAGGCCTTTGTTTTCTTGTGCTATTTTGGGGCACAAACTTGTGGATCATGGGGACTGCATCATCTCTGTGGTATCCAGGGATGCCTCCTGCACCCAAGGACAAAGCCTGGAAAGCTACCTCTGGGTCGTTTCATAAAAAGGCTTTTTGGTTTGAGTCACTATTGAGATTAATATGATCCTACTCATCAGAGCCAGATGATGGCTCCTTTAAATTGGGTGTATTTGAAAGAAGAAAAAATTCTTTATAGAATGTTTTCAATTGTCCTTATTAGTGTAACAGCTGGCCTTAAGGACTCCCTTGGCAAGATGAAAAAAACAGAAATTAGACTTAAGATGAAAATTAATATCCACATCTGTAAGTTCCCCTTCTCAAAATTTGGCCCCGTCTGCCTATTTAAAAATATTTTTTCAATGTTTATTGATTTTTTAGAGAGAGAGAGAGAGAGAGAGAGAGCGAGCAAACTTGAGCAGGGGAGGGGCAGAGAGAGAGGGAGACAGAATCTGAAGAGGCTCCAGCACAGAGCTGTCAGCACACAGCCCGACGCAGGGCTCGAACCCATGAACCATGAGATCATGACCTGAGCTGAAGTCAGACGTTTAACCTACTGAGTCACCCAAGGATCCCCCTACCCCTGTCTGTCTCTTTTCCCTTTCTCCTCAAGAAAGATTCCTGTCCACTAAAAAGCAGAGATCTTTTAAGTTAAAAAGTCCTTTTACCTCTGTTTCAGAAAAACCTGTCAAATTTAGAGAAGAATTAGAAAGATTAGTGGCCATTCATGGCACTTCCTCACAGAGAAAATAGATGACCAAAATTTCTCCTAGGCCTTCCTACAAATGATCAGTGGAAGGATGATGTTCACGGACTGATAAAAGTGAAGGTTGAATTGTATACTCAGAAATAAGGCCTTTGTCAAAATTCTTTATACAGACTTTATAAAGATATAAATCTTTTGATTCTCATTTTAGTTAAAAATCTTCCAGATATAAAGATGCAAGTTTAGTTAAAAAGGTAGGTCAGTCTCTTAATATTCAGGCTGTAATCCAGTTCTTTGGGGATTAGAAACAACTGTTTTTGTCTTGTAGATCTCTACAAAACCAGAAATGTAACTCTAGAAACAAGTCAAAACCCACCTATCTTTACCAATCCTAAAACCTTGCCTATTCCTGTCAAAATGTTTGTAGACACTAACAAAACACCAGAATATTAGAACAAGTTTCTCTGAAATTTAAAAAGGTAAATAATAATTACTCCAAAACTAAAAAAACTTCCATTCTCTATCCCTTAAGGTTATAAATGTTATCATACCTTTGAAATGTAAACACAGCACACAATAACCTTAGACTGAAGAACACAAAAAGAGAGAGGCCTTTTAAAGTACAAACAGCTAGGGGGGAGGAGCCAAGATGGCAGAACAGCATGGAAGTTTTTTGTGTCTTGCGTCCATGAAATACAGCCAGACCAACACTAAACCAACCTGCACACCTAGAACTGATCTGAGGATTAACACAACAATATGCACAACCTGAACCACAGAATTCAGCAGGCACGCAGTGTGGAGAGGTGAACTTGGGGAGAGAGAAGCTGTGGATGGCAGGGAGCTGCTTTTAAATGTGGAGAGAGGATGGACACGGGGGTGGGGTGGGGGGCAGAATATGGGAAAATCATCCCCCTGCCAAAAGCAGCTGGAGAGAAACTGGAAAATTGGAAACAGCCGCAGGGACTGAATTAAAAAGGGAGAAAGGAGAAAGGAGAGGGTTTAAATTCCATTAAGACTGTAAACAGGGGGAGCGCAGAGTCTGAAACTCTGCAGCTCGATATCTGGAGGTGCTCTGGTGCGAAGGGCGAATCCCCAGGAGCAGAGTGGGGTCTGGGAGGTTCTCGGGCCGCATGGGGAGAAGGGGTTCCACTGCTGGAAGGACACTTGGTAGAGGCTGTGAGGCCACCTGGCCCCAGCAGACCCCAGAGAACAACAGCTGCTGGTGCTGGAACAAGGTTGTTAAGGGTGAAGCCTGGTGATGTGTGTTGTGATTTTCCAGAATCCCTGAAATGCTGCTACACCATCTCACGAACTTTTTCTGGGGCAGGCTGGCACCCAGGCATAGTCTCTGGGCATTGGCAGCATCATGGTGCTGTGACCTTTCCTGGGTGTGGCCGGCATTTGGCCATTGCTCGGTGAGACCGTCCGCAGAGGGCCAGAATGGGTCAAAGCCGCAGTCCCTCAGAAATAAGGGGCCAGGAGAAACAGCCACATCTGAGACAAAACTAGGGAGGGAGGTGCTGCCTGGGACTTGGTCATGGACTGTGTAAAAGCGGAGCATGGATGGAAACTGAAGACAAAGGATGGGTGTGTGATTGCTGATTGGGGAGAACAGAGTTCTGATACTAGAGATTGGGTAGCTGGGTGACGCCATTTTCACCGCTCCCATGCATGCGGTGTGTGCGCACACACAGACCTACAAGTGCCACAACAATCCACCCCAGTAAGCTAAGCAGCACCATCTAGTGGAAAAGGGAGCCGTTACACTAAGCCCCGCCCAACTGGGCCAACCTCAATGTTCAAGAACACAAGTCTCACCACTTGCTTAGTTTATGGACTATAAAGCGCTTCATCATTTGACTTCTAGTGGAAAATGAAATAATTTTAGTCGTATTTCAGTCTGTTAGCTGGTTCATCTATTCAATTTTCTTTCTCTTTTTTCTCTTTTTCGTTTCTTTTCTTTTTCTTGAATACAGAAAGAAAAAATCATTTTTATTTTCAATTTTTATTAAAAATATTTTTCTTTAAATTTTTTCTACTATATTTTTTTCTTTTGTGTAATTTTTTCAAATTCTATTTTACTTCCATCATTTCATTTTAGGCTACTTCAGTGTATTCATTTTTTCAAATTTTCAAATGATTTCCTTTTTTTCTCCCCATTTTTTCTCTAATCCATGAAGCCACTTTCAACACCCAGACCAAAACACACCTAGCATCTAACATCATTTATTTGATTTTTTTTGGGTGAGTGGGTTTGTTTTTAATTTTTTAATTTTAATATTTTTTAAATTTTAATTTTTTCTACCTCATTAATTCCTTTCTCCCTTCAAAATGACTAAACGAAGGAATTCACCCCAAAAGAAAGAGCAGGAAGAAACGACAGCCAGGGACTTAACCAATACAGATACAAGCAAGATGTCTGAACCAGAATTTAGAATCACAATAATAAGAATACCAGCTGGAGTCAAAAATAGGTTAGGATCCCTTTCTGTGGAGATAAAAGAAGTAAAAGCTACTCAGGATGAAATAAAAATGCCATAACTGAGCTCCAATCTTGAATGAAGTCTATGGCGGCAAGGATGGATGAGGCAGAGGAGAATCAGTGATATAGAGGACAAACTTACGGAGAATAATGAAGCAGAAAAAAAGAGGGAGACTAAGGCAAAAGAGCACGATTTAAGAATTAGAGAAATCAGTGACTAATTAAAAATGAACAACATGAGAATCATAGGGGTCCCAGAAGAGGAACAGAGAGAAATAGGGGTAGAAGGGTTATGTGAGCAAATCATAGCAGAAAACTTTCCCAACCTGGGGAAAGACACAGACATCAAAATTCAGGAAGCACAGAGGACTCCCACTAGATTCAACAAAAACCGACCATCAACAAGGCTATCAGAGTCAAATTCACAAAATACTCAGGCAAGGAGAGAATCATGAGAGCAGCAAGGGAAAAAAAGTCCCTAACCTATAAGGGAAGACAGATCAGGTTTGGAGCAGACCTATTCACGGAAACTTGGCAGGCCAGAAAGGAGTGGCAGGATATATTCAGTGTGCCGAATCAGAAAAATATGCAGCCAAGAATTCTTTATCCAGCAAGGCTGTCATTCAAAATAGAAGGAGAGAGAAAAAGTTTTCCAGACAAAAATTAAAGGAGTTTGTGACCACTAAACCAGCCCTGCAAGAAATATTAAGGGGGACTCTCTGAGAGGAAAAACAAACAAACAAACAAAGACCAAAAGCAACAAAGACTAGAAAGGACCAGAGAACACCACCAGAAACTCCAACTCTACAAGAAGCATAATGGCAGTAAATTCATATCTTTCACTACTCATTCTAAACATCAATGGACTCAATGCTCCAATCAAAAGACATAGGGTAACAGAATGGCTAAAAAAACAAATCCATCTGTATGCTGTTTACAAGAGACCCACTATAGACCCAAAGACACCTTCAGATTGAAAGTAGGGGATGGAGAACCATCTATCATGCTAATGGTCAACACAAGAAAGCCAGAGTAGCCATACTTAAATCAGACAATCTAGACTTTAAATAAAGACTGTATCAAGAGATGAAGAAGGGAATTATATCACAATCAAGGTGTCTATCCACCAAGAAGACCTAACAATTGTAAACATTTATGCACCAAATGTGAAGCACCCAAATATATAAATCAACTAATCACAAACATAAAGAAACTCATTGATAGTAATACCACAATAGTAGGAACTTCAACACCCCACTCACAACAATGGACAGATCATCTAATCAAAAAATCAACAAGGAAACAATGGCTTTGAATGACACACCAGATCAGATGGACTTAACAGGTATATTCAGAACATTTCATCCTAAAGCAGCGGAATATACATTCTTCTCCAGTGCACATGGACCGTCCTCCAGAATAGACCACATACTGGGACACAAATCAGCCCTCAACAAGTACAAAAAGATCGAGATCATACTGTGCATATTTTCAGACCACAATGCTATGAAACTCGAAATCATCCACAAGAAAAAATTTGGAAAGGTAACAAATACTTGGAGACTAAAGAACATCCCACTAAAGAATGAATGGGCTAATGAAGAAGTTAAAGAGGAAATTAAAAAGTTCATGGAAGCCAATGGAAATGATAACACCACAACCCCAAATCTCTGGGATGCAGGAAAAGTGGTCATAAGAGGAAAGTATATAGCAATCCAGGCCTTCCTAAAGAAGGAAGAAAGATCTCAGATACACAACCTAACCTTACGCCTTAAAGAGCTGGAAAAAGAACAGCAAATAAAACCAAAACCAGCAAAAGACAGGAAGTAATAAAGATTAGAGCAGAAATTAATGCTATCGAAACAAAAAAAACCCCAAACAGTAGAACAGATCAATGAAACCAGGAGCTGGTTCTTTGAAAGAATTAACAAAATTGATAAACTACTAGCCAGTTTGATCAAAAAGAAAAAGGAAAGGACCCAAATAAAAAAAAATCAAGAATGAAAGAAGAGAGATCACAACCAACACAGCAGCAATAATAAGAGAATATTATGAGCAATTATATGCCAATAAAATGGGCAATCTGGAAGAAATGGACAAATTCCTAGAAACATACACCACCAAAACTGAAACAGGAAGAAACAAAAAATTTGAACAGACCCATAACCAGTAAAGAAATCGAATTAGTAATCAAAAATCTCCCAACAAACAAGAGTCCAGGGCCAGATGGCTTTCCAGGGGGAATTCTACCAAACATTTAAGGAAGAGTTAACACTTATTCTCTTGAAGCTGTTCCAAAAAATAGAAATGGAAGGAAAACTTCCATACTCTTTCTATGAAGCCAGCATTACCTCGATTCCAAAACCAGACAGAGACCCCACTAAAAAGGAGAACTATAGACCAATTTCCCTGATGAACATGGATGCAAAAATCCTCAACAAGATATTAGCCAACTGTATCCAACAATACATTACAAAAATTATTCACCATGACCAAGTGGGATTTATACCTGGGATGCCAGGCTTGTTCAATATCTGGAAAACAATCAATGTGATTCACCACATCGATAAAAGAAAGGGCAAGAACCATATGATCCTCTCAATAGATGCAGAGAAAGAATTTGACAAAATACAGCATCCTTTCTTGATAAAAACTCTCAAGAAAGTAGGGATAGCAGGAGCATACGTTGGGATCATAAAAGCCGTATATGAATGACCCAATGCTAATATCATCCTCAATGGAGAAAAACTGAGAGCTTTCCCCCTAAGGTCAGGAACAAGACAGGGATGTCCACTCTCACCACTGTTATTCAACATAGTATTGGAAATCTTAGCCTCTGCAGTCAGACAACACAAGGAAGTAAAAGGCATCCAAATTGGCCAGGAGGAGGTCAAATTTCACTCTTTGCAGATAACATGATACTCTATATGGAAAACCTAAAAGATTCCACCAAAAACCTGCTAGAACTGATTCATGAATTCAGCAAAGTTGCAGGGTATAAAATCAACGCACAGATATTGGTTGCATTCATATACACCAACAATGAAGCAACAGAAAGAGAAATCAAGGAGTTGATTCCATTTACAATTGCACCAAAAACCATAAAATACCTAGGAATAAATCTAACCAAAGAGGTGAAAAATCTATACACTGAGAACTATAGAAAGCTTATGAAAGAAATTGAAGAAGACACAAGAAAATGGAAAAAGATCCCATGCTCTTGGATAGGAAGAACAAATATTGTTAAAATGTCGATACTACCCAAAGCAATCTACATATTCAATGCAATCCCTATCAAAGTAACACGAGCATTCTTCACAGAGCTAGAACAAATAATCCTATTTCTAGAAAGTCCTTCTAGAGGTCTGACCTTTAACTGGCCGTGGTCAGTGCTCACATACACTTACCATCATCAGCTGTGTTCCTGGGCATCAGTGGCCAGGTGAGCAAGGCTCCCAGGTGTCCCTTTATCGGCTGGAGGTTGCCATGGCCAGCTTGTTCAACCCAGCTCAGGGGAAGCAGCCGAGATGACTACTGAAGGGCCTCAGTAGGAATATGCCCCTTTGTATAGGTTAAGTCTTAGGATCAAGTAGGTGCGAGTAAGACCAAGACCCTGCTCCCGTGACCCAGGCTCTTGGTGCCCTTCCTGGTCAGGTCCTTGGCTCCCTTGATCTGTGCCATGGCGTGGGCACAGTAACAGGGAACACACTGGAAAGCTGGCCAGGGGCAGACCCATCCCTTCAAACCTGTGGAACCCTGGCCAGTCCCAACCACCTGCAGATCTGAAGGCATGGAGGGAAGGCCTGCTTCCCCAAATCACTTTGAGAGGCCAGCTCCAAAAATGAGACTCTTGTGGACCTGTAGCCTGATGGGCTCATGGACTCAACAGGGAATAAGGACTCCTAGGTGTCTCCTAATGGACTGATACCCTGTCCTTGAGGACTAGCTGTCTGTCAAATGGGAGCTAAAAAGTCAGTGCTGGTCTTCTCCCAAAACTAGGTCACACAGGTATCCCTGATTTTATGATACCCTAGTCAGCCCTCCCAACACAGTCCTGCAAAAGCAATCCTGTAACCTTGAGCCCTGCCTTCATAGGCATATGCCCATTTTGCAGGTTAGGGTTTTGAGCAAGACAAATGCCTTGTGTCTCCATGATTCCGCTCCTGTGACTGATCTTTCCAATCTATTGTCTGTTCCACATCCAAAGTGATTACTGATCTGCTCTGAACACCCATGGCAGTATGTACCCCTTCAGCTTGCCTTAGGGATTGGGGCCTCTAGCACTTTAGGCCTGGGGTGACCCACAACCACCTGTGTATTTGCCATTGTAGCTGGCCCCCATCCCTTAAAAATCACCCTGAGACTGCTTCTGCTAATTTGCTATAGTCGGTGCCCATTTGAACTTGCAGCCTAATAGAGTCTCCAGCTTTTCCAGTAACTGGCTCTCCCTGGTGTCTCTTTTTAGATGACACCATGGCCAGTCCTTGTGGCCCCATGCTAGCAAGACCAGCCTGTGCTGAGCAGCGCCCTGTTCCTGGTCCTGAGCTACCCTGAGCTACTGGGCACATGCATGCACAGTGTGCAACCTTAAATCCTGCCTTAGGCAGTGGGGCTTTCTAGGCCCAACCACCTCATGATCTCCAGAGTGGAGGGGCCCATCCCCTGAAAATCACCTTGAGGTGGCAGCTACAAAATGATGACAGTCTGTCCCCATTTGGACTTGCTGCCTGATATTGTAGATCTAGGCTTCTCCAGCAGCCAGGGCTTCCAGTGGTCTCTTACTGGTCAACATTCTGACCAGCCCACCTTACCCAGCCCTGGCAAGTCAGTTGAGTTCCTTCTAGATCTGTTGTCAGGAGAAATGGAGGATATTGGGTAGGTTAGTGCTTAGAATTGAGCAGATGCCTTGTTTCCTCATTAGTTTTCTCTTTTCTAGTAATATCATATTTTAGATTATAATTATGTGTTTGAAAACAATTTTTTATAGCATAGGATCATATCCTAAAAAATGACAAATATAACCAGGCAGAAATTTATGTGGTATTTTTCCTAAGAAGGGAAATCATTATATGTTTCAGAGTAAATTGGGCCATAAGTAAAGGTGGCTCGAGGCACATTAGTTATAGAATATATAAATACTAAGAATTTGCTTTAGCCCTTTTACTAGATACTGAGTAGTGAATGCAATGAAGTATTGTGAAACTACTGAGGGGAATTATTTAGGGATTTTGTATAACTCTTTGAACTTTGTTATTTAACTGGATGGCAACAATTAACTAGTTTCACTGTAATGCACTTACATTCAGGGTCTCACCTGCTAACTGCTAATGAAGCAGATTTACAACCCCAAACAACTCAACTGGAAAACTGTATTAACTTAGCATTGAGAATATCTAATATGTGATTACTAGTCAATGTCATTCTCATCTTGTGGGTTTCTTGCTCTCATGGACGAGGTAAGTTGAAACGGTTTTCAACATTCAGCTTCCCTCTTAAATATAACTGTCTGCTTTCATGTGGGTATATTTTTGATTGGATTGACAGGAAGAATAGTCCGTATTGTTAGTTAGTACTAAAGAATACCTTTGTGTAAAAATTGTTACATATTCACCTAAGGGTAACGTAAAAAATATGTTTTCTGTTTTCTGAGTTCTACAGTGTGAAAGGCCAGTTAACATTGATTATGGAGATCTGTAGATATGTTCATGGAAACTTAACTAGAAAATAAGACACAAAAAAGCTGGATTGTAACTTCAAAATGTATCTGGGATTCTTATATATAATACAAGGAAACTTTGGGGAGCGACAGATACCCTCATAATCTCATATGTGATGATGGTTTTATATGTCAAACCTCATCAAGTCGTGTGTTTTAAATACATACAGAAATTTAAAATATTATTCTATTTCAATTATACCTCAATTCATCTGCTAAAACTCAGGAACATTACCATCAGTTTAATATTTTAGTAAAGTTAGCTATGTGTAGTAGGCGTATCTCTTTTAATAAAATGTATAGTGTATTCTTAATTCCCAGTGTAATGCCCACACATTTTAATTCGTTTTCTGAGACCATTGGCAACTGTTGAAAATAAAAGAAAATTTAAAATCATTTCTATTACGAAAATGATAAATTCTTCATGTGGTTTTTTTAAAAGTCTGTCATTTTCTTTTGTTATCCAGTCTTCTATTTCCAAGCTACTGTAAACGAAACCTCTAATGAACTTATGGTACCTCATTAAATACCAGGTACAAGCAGACTATGCATCACTGAGCATTCTTCATTTCATAATTTGTTGCATGCTGGGTTTTGTATGTTAGTTAAATCTATATTTGGGAAATTTCCTTCATTATCAACAACAATGAAAAACAACACAGTAAAGCTTCCTGTCCAGTCCTAAGTGTTTCAATGAAAAGTACCCCAGTGCACCAGTAGGGAGGGCTTTATCATCAATGTGCTTGCTGACCAGCTGGGAAGATGTGTCATTTGATGGTCTTTTCCTCCTGACTCCCAACTGTATGCTCTGGTCCCCTAGATCATATTAGAATTGGCATTAAAAGGATATTTCTAGGGGTGCCTGAGTGGCTCAGTCGGTTGAGCGTCTGACTCTTGATTCGGCTCGGGTCACAATCCCAGGGTTGTGGGATCGAACCCCATGTTGGGGTCTGCACTGACAGTGAAGAGCCTGCTTGGGATTCTCTCTCTTCATCTCTCTCTGTCCCTTCCTCACTTGCCAGCTCATGTGCGTGCACTCTCTCTCTCTCTCTCTCTCTCTCTCTCTCTCTCAAAATAAATAAATAAACATTTCTTAAAAGAGGATATTTCTAGACAAGAGAAATAGCAGAGGAAAGGGAATATGCAGACATGAAAGTTAAATGTAAAACTTGAACAACCCTTTACCCCACATTCCAGTTGAAAACTAATCTTGTTTTAGGAGCTAGTGAACTCTTTCTAGAAAGGGTCTTTGAGCTAAATGTCCTACACATTTATGCTGCACCTATGTTTGCATAGGTGTTCCAGTAAAGAGGTTGGAAAGGGAAAGAAATCCACGACCATGCCCCACAGCACTTTACTTAAAAAAGAAAAACATTTAAAAAGGAGTAAATCTATGTGAGGTAAGAGTTTTCACCTTCCTTTTTTTTATTTGGTGTCTAGAGATTTAACTTTCTTATGAGAACAACTATACATTTGAGATAATGCGAGTACTATTCTTCCTGGCTGGTAGGTGCTTCACAATTGCAGATTTCTTAGGACAGCCTAGTCTTCCATCTGATAGATATAGAAAACCATACCTCTTTTAAAAAATTAAAATTCACAGAGCTTTAAATTAAAATTTCATAGAGATTAGTCATTTGTGCTTCGTGACTCATTCTCATCATGTTTGTGTCATTTGTGTGGCTGATTTTCAATTTTTAAAAATATGAAGTTAATAACTATTAATAATGTGTAAACTCGCTTAAACAAATTAGCCAAAGTGAAAGCTAGAACCCCTACAAAAATTCCCCTATTGTTAATTATATGGTGACTCATGAATCACCTTCTCCCCCCTTCACTTGGAGTAAACACCACCTGGTATTTCCTAGTCATTATTTCCTTGTTTTCTCTCTATACACCATGCTTGCCTCTGCATATATTCCTAGAAAGTGTATTTTATTTTAATTCTTTTTAATTTTATCAAGGTGGGTTCATCCAGTATGCACATTTTGGAGCATCAGTTTTTACAAGTGATATTTGTTACATTCCGAAGTATCACCTGCATTTTAATGCAGCATTACAGGAGTTGTTTGTCTGTATATCATCTACAGAGCAATGCACTTCTAAAGCCAAAAAAAATTAGTTGTTGATATAAAAGGTATTTCTCAGAAAAACACTTACACAATGTTATATATCTATTATATCTCAATAGAGCTCAAAAAAGTAATCTTAACATTAAATTATTTAAAAAATAGCACAAAGGAAGTCAAAGATCATCAATAAAGTTAATTCTAAATTTTAAGCTAATGTATATTGTTTTGTGACGTTTCAAATCACCAAAGGTAAAAAGAACATTCTTAGAACTCAAATAACCATGTTATCTACAAAAAACAGCTCACAAAAACTAAAAACTTCCCTAACATATACAATAGAAGACAATTAGTGAGCATTCAAAAAGACCTATTACATTTAGAAATATACCACATTCAGGAATAGGAAGGCACAACATTATAAAGCTATGAATTTTTTATAAATTATGAAGTTTAAAGGTAATTCTAAATGAAAATAAATAAGGCTATTAAAAGGAACTTGATAAGTTGATTTAAAAGGTATATGGAAGATCAAAGACTTACCCCCTTCCCAAGAGACAAATAAGGAAAAAAGATTCAGATGAAAGCCCATGAGCAGTTTTCTATACTTATGATAAATAATAGCTTACATTCTATCCTGTGATCTATCCTGTAGAATGTGCATGTGAGCTGAGAAGGATGTGTATTCTGTTTCTGTTGGATAAAATGCTCCCTGTTTGTTTATAAATTCCATCTGGTCTAAAATGTAGTTTAAGTCCAATGTTTCCTCATTGACTTTCAATCTAGATTATCTATCCATTGTTGATAATGCAATACTGATGTTCCCTGCTATTAGTATAGCAGTATAGAGTATGGATTATATCTCCCTTCAGATTTATTTGTAATGCTTAGTGTATTTAGGTGCTACAATGTTGGGTGCATATATATTTACTATTATATATCTTCTTGGTGAGTTGAAGACTCATTCTTATCATTGATGATAAAACTCATTCTTAATCATTCTTATTACATGATCACCTGCTTTGTTTCTTATACTGTTTTTTTTTAAAGTTTATTTATTTTGAGAGAGACAGAGAGAAAGAGGGAGAGAGAGAGAGAGAATGAGCAGGGGAGGGGCAGAGAAAGAGGGGGACAGAGGATCCAAGGCAGGGTCTGTGCTGACAGCAGAAAGCCTGATGCAGGGCTTGAACTCACAAACTATGAAATCATGACCTAAGCTGAAGTCAGGCACCCCTCTTGTACTATTTTTAAGTTAAAGTCTGTATTATCTGATATAAGTATAGATACCCTTGCTTGTTTTTGGATTTTACTTGCATAGAATATCTTCTTCCATTGCTACACCTTGATTCTATGTGTATTGATAAAGTTGAAGTGGGTGTCCTGTAGGCAGTATATTCCATTGCCTTTTCTATAGCATATACATATAGGCCACTCTATGCCTTTTCATTGGAAAATTAATCCATTTATAGTTAAAATAATTATTTATAGGTAAGGATTTACTAATGTCATCTTATTAATTGTTTTGGGGTGGTTTGCAGTTCCCTTATTCCTTTCTTCCTCTCTTACTGTCTTCCTCTGTGGATTCATAATTTTCATCTTGGTATCTTTTGAATCCCTTCTCTCTATCTTTTGTATATCTACTGTAGGTTTTTGCTTTGTGGTTACCATGAGGCCTGCTTCAAATATCTTATAGATATAACACTGTATTTTATACTAATGACAATTTAGCTTCTATTGTGTATAAAAATTCTACCCTTTACTCATCCCAATATTATATGTTTTTCATGTCAAAATTTCTTTTTATATTCTGTATCATTAAGTATTGCAGGTATACCTATTTTTATTTCTTTGGTCCTTCAGCTTTACATTAGAATTAAGTGGTTAACATACCACCATATTACAGTTTAGAGTATTTTCAATCTGACTATACTTACCTAGCAGTGTGTTTTATTTTTATGTTTTCATGTTAACATGAACGACACTTTGTTTTAAGTTGAACTCCTTTCATCATTTCTTGTAAGGCTTAAGTCATTGGCTGTTGGCAATAGATCCAACCTCTGGAGGTCAGGGGACTGAACAGTCCAACTCTCTAAAATCAGGGCTGGTTCCTCTGGCAACCAGCCCCTATCTTGGTGTTTTCTAAAAGTCACCTCATTAGCATAACTAAAGACACTTTTTATCACACTCATCACTTAGGAAATTCCAAGCATTTTAGGAGCTCTGTACCAGAAATGGGAAAAAAAGACTAAATATGTATTTCACAATATCACAACTGTTAACACTGCTGTGGGTAAATTGGGATTGTAGCATATTGGCAGCACGGTATCTCAACAGCTCTGTTTTGTTTGCTTAAGGACATTTCCTTCTATTTGTGTTGCAAGAATTTTATTGTATTTTCTTTTTTGACCAAGAGTTTGTGTTGAATTGTATTCGATTATCACTTTAGCTGCATCTGTTAAGATGTTTAATCACTAATAACATTCTCCAAGCTTACAACTTGGTACTCTGCTGGTTTAAAAGGCAGGTCATAAGAGACAATGCTTTCACTAGGGACAGATCAATATTTCCTTTTACTGGAAGTTGTTGGTAAATCCGTTATCTTGGGCCTCTCAAGTCACTGAACTAACAGGCATAGAAGTGGATTATGTACACAGGCCGGGGATATTGAGTTGAATTGTGACAGGGTTATTGTTTACCACTACGTGATGAGAACAGGGAAATTATATTTGAATGCGGAAAACACTGAGGCTTCTTCTTTAGACTTCTCTGTGCATCAATAAAGGTTAATGGAAGACATCCGCAACCTACTAAATGTGAGGTTGCTATGGTCTCTGACAATTTGGAAATGAAGTTTTGGTTAGCCCCATCAGGTAGAGGATCTGGACTAGTTTAGATGCTGGCTGCAGAGGAAGGAAACATGGGGTGTAGAAAAACATTTATAATATCAACCACAGCCTAATGATCAATAACTTAAATGAGGACTGCAGCACTATACTTTCTGTTTTGATTCTTCTAGGTGAATTTGTATATTTTTTAACTGTTTTCTCTTCCTTGACCTTATGCCTTTGTGAAAGGAAATGATTTAGCTTTTAAGATACAGAATACCTCTGTGGGATTGTGACTAAAGTAAGGTAACAACATCACCAAGTATCAATAGGATGACTCTTGGAAGTTTTGATTCCCATTTATAGAAGAGAACAAAGTCATCTTCATTATAGGAAAGCAAAGGTAATCTTGTCATGTGGAACTATCATTATCGTTATTGTGGTAGACTGTGTTGATTATTTAATTGATGTCATTTAGCACCACACCCAAATTTCTATACAAAGCTGTGTATTCTTAAGACTTAGAGCATAAAGTATATTTCCCACTCTTCTTTGTTTGTCGGTTGTCAATGAGTTTTGCCCATAGAAGTAGTAGTGGGAAATCAGAAACAAGGAAGAACATTCTGGCTCTCCCAGACTGGCAGTTCCCAACAGTAGTTAGAGACAAGGCATTTGTACAATATAATTCAAGTAGCAATTGGGTGATCCAGAGGGAATGCCGTTTTTGGAAGGCCTGCTAATTTGTTCCTTCTTCACTAGAGCCAGAAGTAACCATAAAACTCTTTCCAACAACAAAGCAACAGGTGCAAGCTTTAGATACCATCTTGAAAGCAATGGTATCTTTTGCTTTTTGATATTATACTTATTGCTGTTCATGTCCCCCGGCTTCTTCGTTTTCCCATTTGGTCTTGTAGGCCTTTCTACACCTTTGCAACTAATTATCTGTATTTAATTTTCACTTGTAGAAATAGATGGATTGGTTTCTGTTCCCTGACTGAATATGACTAATGCAATAAGTCATATAGAAGAAAGACATATTTGTTGTATGCAAAGTTGAAGATGTGGGGAAAGCCAAAAGGAAGTAAGATTTCCACGTTTTACGTGAAGTGGTAAGGTGTCAGTACCAGGGAGTGATAAGCTTTATATGTATATATTAATGCTTAGATTACTACTGCTAAAACATATGAAGAGATATAGTCAACAATATAGATATACCAAAATTATTTTAAAATGTTGAAGAAATCCACAGGGAAGACAAAAAAGGAAATAGGAATGAGAAACAGGACACACACACACACACACACACACACACACCAAATAATAAAATGGCTGATGTAGCCATTTAATATAAAAATAATGACTTTAAATGTCAATGGTGTAAATAATTAAAAGACTGACAATGGCAGGGTGGACACCTAAACAACATCCGGCTATATGCCATCTACAAGCAATTCACTTCAAACTTGAAAAGATAGTTTGGCTCAAAGTAAAACAATAGAAAAAAAATCACGAGGTGCCTTTGACATATTTCATTCCAAGCACTGGCTGCTGTCCTCTCAGCTGCGCACTGCTCCAAACCGCAACGCTCATGGATCAGTACTCTGGATGCAGCAAGAGAGAAATGGCCTCCTTGGCAGTCTCTCACACAGCTGGGAAGCCTTGGACTCATTCACATAGCCTCACTTTAACCTGCGGGGAGGAGGGGGCGGGAAGAAGAATCATGCACCAAGAAGCTCTCTCTAGACCCCTGAGGGAGAGGTATCAATTGTAAAGCCAAACTGACCCTCCTCAAAGCAACTAGTCTTGGATCTTTTGCTGCATCCACGTACTGGAAATTCTCTGCTGGACTGCTGGACTTCTACAAAGACTCTCTTATCTATGCGTAATTGTTTAAATTGGCATCCTCCAGTGGCTTCTAGACTGTGACTGAGAGGGGCTGGTGCTGGTTCACAGGCTGCTTCAGGGTCCAGAGCCAGGGCTGAGGTCTGTGTGCCTATTACTATGCACATGGGTGGGTGAGACTCCTTCCAGGTCCCTTGGCAGGTGGTGCTGGTTACAGAGTCAAAGCCAGATGGGGCTGTAGCCCAGTCCTTAGGATTGTGCAGCTGTTTCTGTGTTTCTAGCCAGGACCACAATTGGCAAGTCAGCCCCTGGGTGCAGACCTGTTTTCTCAAAACGGCCCTCTTGTTCTTGGACTTCTCTGGGGTTTCACAATGTCCTACCTGGATCCCACATCTCCCCCAAAGGCACTTTTGTCTGTAACTAGATGCCAGCTAGTGGTTAGGGGAGGATATTGTGAGAAATACTTTATCCACCATCTTGCTGATGTCACTCATTCCTTGTGCTATTGATGCTGGCAGGCCAGGTCCGGTGACCCAGAGGGGGTCCTGCAGGACCAGTCAAGATCTTTGGCTTTGTGTAGGATGGAAATCAAACACAAGCCAGCAGGAGGTGAAAGCAGAGTTTACTGAAGATATAGAGAGAGCAGATACAGACAGCATCTGGGAGAGTCAGAAAGGAAAGGAGCATGAATCTCGTCTTTGGGGTCTAGGGTTTTTTATTGAGGATGGTGGTCTGGTGAAGTGTCCCCTCATGCATCCAGGAACTGGCTAGTACAAAGATGGGGGAAGATGGGGGTGGGGTGGGGAGGAAGGCATTATTCCTTGCAGCCAGAGGGCCTTGGAGATATCTAGCACCAGTGGTCTTGAATATGCATATGATAGCTTCATCAGGTCATTCTCACCTGGTCTTTCCTTAGATGTTATCTATTCTAGAGAAATCATTAATTCCTTGTCTCTTACAAGGAGGACATATACTGTTTGCATTACAAGGTATGTGTAAAGCGGAGTGGGGGTGCAGGTGCTGCCAAGAATAGAAACAGGAAAAGGAACAAAGAGCAGATTTTTATGGAGTTCTTCAGTTTCCCTGTCTCACTAGTTTTGTTTTTATTTCTTAATATTTTCTGTTCTTTCTGTCTGGAGTTTCTTATTCAGCTTGATTTTCTTTGAAACATAGTATTTTTCTCGTAATTCCATTTATTTTCACTTTTTATTTTTTATTTAGACAGATTGTTTTTTTTCCTAGTAACTTAATCACTTGAAAATTTTTTGACAATTGTATGTTTAGTTTCCAAGTGCTCATTTTATTATTATTATTATTATTATTATTATTATTTTATTCTCAAATTAGTTAACATGCAGTGTAATCTTGGCTTCAGGGGTAGGACCCAATGACTCACCCCTTCCATATAACACCCAGTTCTCATCCCAACAAGTGCCGTCCTTAATGTCCATCACTCATATAACAACCCCCCCTCCCCCATCCCCACCATCAATCCTCAGCTTGTTCTCTGTATTTAAGAGTCTCTTATGGTTTGTTCTCTGTTTAGGAATCTCTTATGGTTTGCCTCCCTCTCTGTTTTTATCTTATTTTTCCTTCCCTTCTCCTATGTTTATCTGTTAACTTTCTCAAATTCCACATATGAGTGAAATCATACGATATTTGTCTTTGACTGACTTATTTCACCTATCATAATACCCTCCAGTTCCATACACATTGTTGCAAGTGGCAAAACTTCATTCTTTTGCATCGCTGAGTAGTATTCCATTGTATGTATGATATATATATGTGTGTGTACATATATATATATATATACACACACACACACACACACCACATCTTCTTAATCCATTCATCAGTTGATGGACATTTGGGTTCTTTCCATAATTTGGCTATTGTTGATAGTGCTCCTATAAACATTGGGGTGCATGTGCCCCTTCGAATCAGCATTTTTGTATCCTTTGGATAAATTCCTAGTAGTGTACTTGCTGGGTCATAGATCAGTTCTATCTTTAGTTTTTTGAGGAACCTCCAAACTGTTTTCTAGAGTGGCATTCCCATCAACATTGCAATAGGGTTCCCCTTTCTCCACATCCTCACCAACATGTTGTTTCCTGAGTTGTTAATTTTAGCCATTCTGATGGGTGTGAGTTGGTATCTCAATGTGGTTTTGATTTGTAATTCCCTGATGCTGAGCGGTATTGAGCATCTTTTCACGTGTGTTTTTGCCATCTGGATGTCTTCTTTGGCAAAGTGTCTATTTAAAAAATCATCTCCATATAGGTGTGAATTATATACAATAAAATTCATACATATTAGTGAGTAGGCCAGTGCTTTGACAAATGTGTACATCTATGTAATCACAAACCAAGTCAAGCTAGAGACAGTTTTCATCTTCTGAGCCAGTTCTGTTCTTCTCTTGCCATTCAGCTTCCCCCAGCAACACCACACCAGGCAACCAATATTCTTTTTGTTACTATAGAGCAGTGTTTCCTTTCCACAGTTGCATATCAATGGCTTTATAGAAATGGATTCTCCTATCTGGCTGCTTTATTTTAGCATAATGTCTGTGACATTCTTCTGTGTGGTTTCCTGCATCAGTAGCTCATTTGTTTTCATAATAGAGTTGTGTAGCATTATATGGATATAAAATGTGTTTATCCATTCCAATATTGATGGATTTTTGGAGTGTTTCCAGGTTTTGGCAATTATGATTGAGCTATTTATGAACATTTGAATTTAAGTCTTTGAATGTGCATATATTTACTATTTGTTGCATAAATATCCAAAAGGGAATTGCTGGGTTATGTGCATGATTAAATCTGTAAGAATCTGCCTTACTGAATTTCAAGTTAACTGGCATTTTGCATCCCCACCAGCAATGTTTGAGAATTCCAGTTGATTCTCATCTTTATTAACAAACAGGATCATCAGGTTCAAAATTTTAACCATTATGTTGTGCATATTGTGGGATGTCATTTTGCTTTAATTTTACGTTGCTGTTTGACTAATGATAGTGAACACCTTTTCATCTGCTTATTGGCCATTATTAGGTCTCCTTCTGTGAAACTGAATTTTTCCCAAATTTAAGTAGGTAGTTTGATATTTGGGAAACAATTCCTTTATCAAGTATACGATTTGCAAATATTTTCTCCCGTTTGTGTCTTATCTTTTAAGTTTCTAACAGTTTATTTCCAGGAACATATGCCTTAACTTTTGATGAAGTCCAAATTGGTCAAGTTTTTATTATTTATTTTGTGCTCTATATAGGACATTTTTTCCAACTTCAAAGTCGCAAAGATTTGTCATACTTTTTTTTCTCTCCAAAGTTTACATATGTACTTTTACATTCACGTCTATGATTGATTTCTAGCTATTTTGTGTATGCAATAGGGTTCATCTTTTTTCCTCATATGGATTTTCAGTTGTTTAGCACAATTTGCTGGAAATGATATCCTTTTACTTCCTGCATAACTTGTCAGTTTTGTCAAAAATCCACTGAATATAGGTAAGTGTGTGTGTGGGTGCGCGCACGTGCACGTGTGTGTCTATTTCTGGACTTTTTATCACTTCCCACAAATTTATATATTTATCCTTATATCATTATGCCTTCCCTTGATTACTGTAGTGTGAGTCCTCCCATCTGTTCTTAATTTTGAAGGG
Source organism: Prionailurus viverrinus (assembly GCF_022837055.1). Lineage (NCBI taxonomy): Eukaryota > Metazoa > Chordata > Mammalia > Carnivora > Felidae > Prionailurus > Prionailurus viverrinus. The sequence continues at coordinate 18,885,888 of NC_062577.1, forward strand.
TAGAATAATAGCCTCCCCAATGATGCCCATGTCTGATCCCTGGTACCTGTGATTATGGTACCTTACTTAGAGAAAGGAACTTTTCAGATATTACTAATGTTAAAGGCCTTGCAATGGAAACTTTATTCTTGATTTTCTAAATGGGCTCACCGTAATACCATATGGAAAGAAGGGTGGGATTGAGAGAGGCAGAGATGGAGAAAGATAGAGAAACAAGATGAGGTAAGAAGGATCAGAGAGAGACAGTTGCTGGCTTTGAAGATGGAGAAAGAGACCATGAACCAATCAATTCAGGAAGCCCTAGAAGCTGGAAAAGACAAGGAAACTGATTCTCCCTTGGAGCCCCAAGAGAGGAACACAGCTCTGCAACACCTTGATTTAGTCCAGTGATCCACCTGTCATATTTTGAACTGACAAAAATTTAAGAAATAAATTAGTACTGTTTAAACCTGATGTAAGTATGTGGATTTTCTTTGTAGTTGCAGTAGACAATTCATACATTAATTTTTAATGTTTTTTTCTGGCTTTTTTTAGCTGTTTTCCATTTTCTTTGAGTTTTGGTATTACCTTGTTAATTTCTACGGAAAGTCTACTAGGATTTTCATTGGAATTGAGTTGAATCTGTATATTATTCTGGGGACAGTTGATTGTAAAAATATTTTTTCCTCCAATTTAAGATCTTGATTTATCGCTCCAGTTATTTAGGCCTCCTTCAAGTTTTCTCAGGGAGGTTATATAATTTCTGAATACAAGCCATGCACGTGTTTTGTTAAATCTTTCCTTTTGTGGCACAGGTTTTTTTTTTCTTTTAATACTATTACAAATTATAAAGTTTTGATTTTCCACTTCCCATTACTATTGTATCAAAATACAATTTCATTTAATGTATTGACCATTTAGCATCATCTTCCTTAATTTACTATTAGTTTGGTAATATTTTTGTAGGTTCTATAGGTTATTATATCAATTATACAGTATTTGATGATTAAGAAGATTAGCAGGACTCCACAGCATAGATTTACATTAGGGTTTGTAAAGGTTAAAGACCGTAGTACAACAGGAGAGAGAAACAAAGGCAATTGTAGAGAAGTTTGAACACTTACAAGCACAGCCATTCCGTACCATTTTTTCCGGATGTTTTTCACCTTTGGGTTCCAAATCACCAAGATGCATGTAAGGTATCTCGTTTTCAGGTAGGCTAGTACACAAATTTACAAAGAGGTCTCATACCATTATGCTTACTTACTTAAACTAGTCTCTGTAACTGATTAAACCAGGTATAAACCATAAATCTATATATTCCTACAAAATTTAGACAAGCTTGTACAGTGTGTCTCCAGGGGAGTTTCATACTTAAACCGCACATTATAAATCACTGGGTACTACATGCTTATCTTGGCCAAAGGGTTAGCACTAGAATCCTAGCTATCCCTGGAGATAACCTTAGAACAGTTTCATTCCACCTGCAAAATAATCCTATCCTTCCATAGCTCATCTTCCTGATCCTTTGTTAAGCTTTCTGAAGTACAGATTGCTCAGGTAACTGCTCTTTTTTTCCATGCATTTTCAACAACATTTATAGACTAGAAAAAGCAAAAAGGCAAGCAACAATTGCACATAGGTATTTCTTTCAAGAAAAATTTAAGTTTTAACAAATAAACATGCTTCTGATCTTGACAACTCTGCTGCCTCCTTCCAGAACTCAAATTTGAACTTTATGTAGGTATTAGGAGAGAGATTTGATTTCATTGTAATCAATTTTCCATTACAAGATTTCTTATTATGGAAGGGAAAATGTCTTACATAATACAAATACATCAATCTTTTTATTTAATTATCCATTTTTCTCTGGTATATGTATTGCAACTGCCAAGAAGTTTGGCATCTTAATTCTTAAGATGCTATTCTGGTGTCCTAGAAAAAAATACTATATGCTGTAATGGCCTCTTTTATTACTAGCATGCTATGAATACATAAATATAATTTAATTGAGAAAAATGTTCCTAAAATAAATTTTCAAAGCGTTTTAGTGATGAGAAAAAACTTTGTAGTAAGACTGTTTTCATTTTTGGTAATTATTTTAAGGCAATTCATCACCGATCTTTTTGGATTACTTTTACTTAGTGTTTAATTCATTAGCACATATTAATTGATAAAGCTTTTTGTTCTAGGGATGGGATTATTAAGTTAGGTTGTTCATTAATTAACATTATCAATAAAATCTTCAATTCTGTTATGAACTAGCATCTTGTGATATGCCAGGATTTGAGAATGCCAGACTCAAAAGTGGTGGCAAGTCATTTAAGCTCAATGACGAGTCAGAATTTGAGTGCTATGATGGATATGAAAGCAGACTTGGAGGCAACACGGTTCCATAGTATGTGGTAACAATGGCTGGTCTGATACACCTACATGTTATGGTAAGTACTTTCATTTCAGGTATTCTCTCTTTTTTTTAGGATAAAAAAGTCTGTAATTGTTGAACGACTATGTTGTGCATCCGAAACTAATATAACATTGTCAACTATACTTCAGTTAAAAAAATGCCGAGGAAGACAGATACCATATGTTTTCATTCTTATGTGGATCCTGAGAAACTTAACAGAAACCCATGGGGGAGGGGAAGGAAAAAAAAAAAGGTTAGAGAGGGAGGGAGCCGAACCATGAGAGACTCTTAAAAACTGAGTATAAACTGAGGGCTGATGGGAGGTGGGAGGGAGGGGAGGGTGGGAGAGGGGCATTGAGGAGGGCACCTGTTGGGATGAGCACTGGGTGTTGTATGGAAACCAATTTGACAATAAATTTCATATTAAAAAAAAAACCTTTTTGTCTTCAAGAGCAGTTATCAGTTACCTCAACATAAAGTTTGTAAAAGGAAAAATGAGTTAAAAAAACCTGTATGTGTTCTTTTTTGTTGAAAGAGAGAAAGAGCACAAGTGGGGGAGAGGAGCAGAGGGGATAGAGAAAGAGAGAGAGAGAAAGAGAATGTTAAGCAGGCTCCATGCTCAGTGTGGAACCTGACGCGGGGCTCGATCCCACAACCCTGAGATCATGACCTGAGCTGAAATCAAGAGTCGGACACTCAACCAACTGGTACCACCCTGGTGCCCCTATCTCTGTATTCCTTTTTACAGAATTTTGAATGATCTGGAGATATTCTTTTTTTTTTTTTTTAACATTCATTTATTTTTGAGACAGAGAGAGACAGAGCATGAACGGGGGAGGGTCAGAGAGAGGGAGACACAGAATCTGAAACAGGCTCCAGGCTCTGAGCTGTCAGCACAGAGCCCGAAGCGGGGCTCGAACTCATGGACCGTGAAATCATGACCTGAGCCGAAGTTGGCCACTTAACCGACTGAGCCACCCAGGCACCCCTGGAGATATTCTTAAGGAACAAAAGTCGAGGCGAATTCTTCTGATTTAATGTAAACTGGGAAGAGAAGGTGTTCTGAAGCCCAAAGAGAATACTCTAATTTTAACACACTGTATTAATATTTCCTATGGGCCAGATACATCACAGATTTGTGGTTAAAGTATAATTATTTTTGTTTTACTAAATGAGAGCTTTTAAATTATTTTAAATTTAGCTCTCTTCAGTAAAATTTTAGTTTCTTACAAATTCTGCACCCATCTTGCCCTTGAGTTTCTGCTTTGTACCTCTCATCTTGAGAATTAATTTCTGCCGGTCTTGAGAAAATCTCTCTGTTTTCTGACTTTGACAAGTTCTGTGGACTCTTACATGAATTTCTCTTGTGTTTACCAATCAGCTGTCCAGAATAAGAAGGAGAGCTTGATTACGTGGGGAGATGAATGGATGTAGACTGTGCAAAACTTTGACAACAGAATAGTGTTTGGGGAAATATTCCGGTAAGTGGATTCTAGTCAAGATGTGGGAGTTTTATAAGCTGAAGCTAGATAGGAGGCAAAGGAAAGATTATTTAGGTTATATTAGGGCATGTCAGCATTTAGATTAATTTAATCACTACTAAAAAAGCCATAAAATAGTTTTTAAGGAATGATATAATTTGATTTGAAAATATTTAAAGTAATATTTTAAAGTTTGTTTATTTTGAGAGAGAGAGCACCAGTGGTGGAAAGGCAGAGAGAGAGAGGGGGAGAGAGAGAATCCCAAGCAGGCTTTACACCATCATTGCAGAGCCCAATGTGGGGCTCGAACTCATGAACCATGAGATCATGACCTGAGCTGAAACCAAGAGTTGGACATTTAACTGGCTGAGCCAGTTAAGGAACGCAGGGCATAGAACCTACATAGAGTGTACCGAAGAGAAATCATCAGTGAGAACTTCAGAACAGTATGTGGTCATAAATCTTTCAAGAAGTTTATGTGAGCATGTGAATAGAAAGTTCAGAGTATTGCTAGAGGAAATCATACACCAAAGGGAGTCTTTTCTAAAGACGGAGGACATCAGAGCCAAGTGAATGCGGAATAGGCTATAACAGAGACTGAGGACGTGAGGTGGGCGGTTCCCTGTGGAGGTGGGAAGGAAAGGAAACCAGAGCTCCGTGGAAGTACGAGGCTTCTGTGGCGACAGAGCCACTTCCAGTTTTGAACAGGAGGAAGGAAGGAAAACGGATGTGTCAATTTCATGCTGGAAAGAAGTGGGAGCTGATGGTTTCTATTTTCCTTTGAGATACAAGACAAAGTCACCAGAGATGGAGTTGTGCATGGGACAAAGAGGAGAAGGAACACTTAGAAGTGTGGGAAATGGTTTAAAATAGAGACTTCAAGAAAGGAGCACGCAGTGAGTTTGTTATTGAGATGAGGTAGACTTGCTGAGTAGTGTGTTGGTCCCAGTGAAAGTTGATTAATTCGGGCTGTTGACAAACACCCATTTATGAGCTCGATATAGGCTAGGAGAAAAACATGGGTCTGCCTTTTGGGAACTTTCAACCCAGTATGAAAACAAACCAACAAACAATGAACTAAGCCCAATAATGGACCAGATGATAAAAACACATTTTAAATATATTTTATATGTAACCTTGTTCAAAGAAACAAAAGAATCCAAGAGCTTAGAAAATGAGAGGGTGGGGACGGAGGGCTCAATTTTATATAGGACAGCATATACACAAAGGAAGGTTGAAAACCCTTCAGGATAGAGATGGGGGTCTGTGCAACAGCTGAACAGCAGGGAACTTGAGCTATTTAAAGAAATCCAAAGATCATAAAGCCTGGCGTCTGGATTGACAGGGGGAGAGACATGGAAGTTACATTGGAAGTGTAGGCAAGAAATGGATCATAAAGAGTTTGGGTTTTATTCTAAGTAGAAGGGGAGACTTTTAAGATGATCATGAATTTCTTTTCTGGGATTAGAGACAGATACAGGTTTTAAAAAATCAGAAGCTTTTAGAATTTTGAGGGGCCTTCTTTAAAAAAGAATTCAAAATCTTAAATATATAATTCCCATAATCTTTCCAATGTCACCACATGTCAGGAAAATGGGATGGAGTAGAAGTTGGGGTGACAAGGACAGTGGTAGAAACAGATGTGGCCAATAAGGCTTTTATTGCAAATTTTATAAAACTTATGACCCTATGAACTCATTGGTAGGAATTCACCAGCATGGTAAGGCCTCCAAAAGTTGAATGAACAAATGACAGTTTAGTGTTCTTTTCAAATGACTTTCCTCGACCATGTAGCAGAAAATTGCACAAAGATTGAATGATATTGAGTTTATTTCAAATGTCCTGGGCATTCTCCCCTTTGGGGGGAGGTTTCCAAAGAATTATGGTTGTCATAAACCACTTAAGCTAAACAGTATTTCCAGCAACATTAAATAAATGTACACTTTAAAAAATTTATATTAGCATTTCTAAGTATCAGTGCCTGGATTTAGGATTTTTAACTTTTGGATAAAGATAAATATCTCTAATTCAAGATATGCCTATTCAAACTCTTCTTTAAATCACAATTTAAAAGTCATTAGCTTTATATAAATATAACAATTGGAAAATAACCTATGGCCAAGATTTATTATTATTATTTTTTTGGTGTTAAGGCAGAATTTTTCATGATGTGTTTAAAGATAGAGAATATATAAAATGAGCACAAGGTATATAAACAAAGATACGTAGAAAAAAAAGAATTGCTACATAGAAGACTGGAATAGAATTTTAGGAGAGGAATTCCTATAGTTCTCATCAGGTGTGACCTCAACTAATCTATAAAACCCAAGATTAAAACAAAAGCACATTTGTGGAGTTATTTTTGTGGCATTACTTTTTAAAAAAAGCTTATTATGTATTTTGAGAGGCAGAGGGAGGGACAGAGAGAGGAGGAGAGAGAAAGAATCCCATGCAGGCTCCTTGCTGTCAGCGTGGAGTCTGATGTGTGGCTGAAACTCATGAACTGTGGGATCCTGACCTGAGCGGAAACCAAGAAGAAAGCTTACCTGACTGAGTCACCCAGGCGCCCCTAGTGGCATTACTTTAAAAATAGTTCTCTTACATCTAATTTTATGATTATGTGTTAATACTTCTAGATAGTATGAATTTTCTTTGGAGTATGATTCAAATTTTTAAATTCCAGTTTTTAATTTTATAAACTAATTAGCAATATAGGAGGATTCTCAATAAGAAAAATGCAGTTTTTGATACTACTTAGCAATGTCACAAATTTTACAAATTTTAAGAGATAATTTTACACACTCCTAATTTGAATCAGAACAACCAACAATTTATTAACAGTTAGTATAATTATAAGTTTATATATAACATATATATTATCAGTTAATATAATATAATGTAATAATAATAGTTGGTTGTATATTACATAACTATTCATGACACCTAGAATATAACTCTATGGCCTTGAACATCTTTCTTCATTTTGTTTCATGTTTCACTTTGATTTCTTCACTTATAAAGTATCAGTTAAGCTTTTTAAATGTTCCTCTAACTGAAATTCATTAGAAATGCTTCTCTTTAGCATTCCAGGTCCCCAATTATATTAAACAAAAATACCAATTCTTATTTAAGTGTGCAATTTAAAAATTGTAGCATTATTTTTTTTTGAGTTTTTAATGAGAGAATACTTTTCTCTTTTGAGAGTATAAAAAATATAACATTAAATTTTGTAAATGTCAGTGATAAAATCAGTTCCAGTATAGGTAAAGTGATTTTACAAATAAATTTTCAGGATATATCTATTGCTGTTCAACACCTTAATATTTCTCAAAGAGTCCTGTATGGCTTTAGAAGGTATATAAAACCTAATATCTAAGTTTTCAAGGAAGAGAATTTATCTGAAGTCCCTCTGTAAATATAATACATTGCACCTCATTATTACATGAGACATGTAAAATTTACTTTGGCAATGATTAATTATATATTCTCATTAAATTATTTTACCTTTTTTTTTTATAGAAAGAGAATGCTCGATTCCAAATAGAAAATAGAAAAATTTTCCAAATAGAAAAATATTTAATTCCTAAGCCAAAAAAGGACAAATATAAAGTTGGAGATGTGTTGCAATTTTCCTGCAGACAAAAACTTCCAAGAGTTGGACCAGATTCAGTTCAGTGTTCCCATTTTGGATGGTCCCCTGATCTTCCAACATGTAAAGGTGAATATTTATCCTACAATTGCTGAAACAATTGAGTTTTGGATATCAAGTTTTTCCTCTCTTAATTTTCTTTTGGCTTCCATTGTGTCTACAATCTAATGCATTAAGCCAGAGATAGACCCTGTGCAGGACATGTGTTGGGTAGTAGGTATTTTAGACTTCTTATTTAAGAAATTAATCTCCAATTGTTCATTGAAATATGCAGTGGAAATATGAATAGATGTTTTTATGATGTCTGACTCTGAAGGGACTTTTGTTACTTTTCCTTTTGCCTACAATTCCACTATTAATACTGGACATTTTTAAAAAAAATTTTTTTTTCAACGTTTATTTATTTTTGGGACAGAGAGAGACAGAGCATGAATGGGGGAGGCGCAGAGAGAGAGGGAGACACAGAATCGGAAACAGCCTCCAGGCTCTGAGCCATCAGCCCAGAGCCTGACGCGGGGCTCAAACTCCCGGACCACGAGATCTTGACCTGGCTGAAGTCGGACGCTTACCCGACTGCGCCACCCAGGCGCCCCTAATACTGGACATTTTTAATAGCATGGGCCTTAACTCATTTCACTGATTGTATCTAAACTTTTGGTCAGTTCAGTCACATATATGGATTAATCAAAGTTAATAATATTGATCAAGTGCTCATCTCAAATGATGGTTTTTTTTAGAAAGTTTTGATAAATTTTTTGCATGTAATATGAATATTAATATAATTGTACAGTCATATTTACTAATTGGTTTGAATACCTCTTTAGAATATCTAGATTATTGAACAGATTTCTTTTGCTACTCTTTCCTGTCTGAGCTATACTTTCAAAATTGAATTCAGGGTGTGTACCAAGGTTTCTAATTCACCCTTGAAGTTTAGAGACAGGTCCTAAAGGTGCGGTGAGGAGAGAACTACAAAGCAGGGGCTAAGACTCTTCCGGAGCGCAAGCATCGGTCCCCTGGCTCAAGCCTCTTTCATTTTTGCAAACTGTCTGACAGCAGCAAGAACATACAACACGGTATTTGACATCTGGACAGGCCATCCACCTGCAGTGTATTCCATACCGGGTCATGAGTACATCTGGCGCCGGACGAAACATTCTTTTCCCAGGCCTGGCGCCTGTACGATGTCCTTCTGGAGAGAACGAGCAGTCCTGGCGTCCTTCCGGCGTCCTGGGAATGAAACAGCTTTCAGTTCCTTGCTGCTCCGTCCCTTTCCTTCAGGACATTCTTACCGTGCCTCCGGCCTCTTGTTCTCCAACAGTTTCTTACGTTTACAGGATCGTAAGGTAGTCAGAAAATATTTTTTGTGTCTTTTTTTTATGTGTCATATGTAAGATATTTTACTAATCTCAGTTCACAAAGATTTTCTCTTTTGTTTTCTAAAGGATTTATAGTTTCTGGGTTTACATTTAGGCCTATGCTCTATTTTTGGTTAATTTTTGTATGTGAGACATGAATATGAGGTATGATAGAATCAAAGCTCTGATTTATGTGAGTGTCCAATTCTACATCATTTTGTAGAAAAAACTATCATTTTACCCTGAATGGCCTTTTGTAGGTTTGTCAGAAATTAATTGTCCATATACATATGGGTCTATTTCTGAACCTCCTTCTGTTTTCTTTTTTAGTCTTTCTGTCTTTATGCCCAAACCACAGCTTCTTAATTACTGTAGTGTTATGATTAGTATTGAAATCACATCATGTTATTCCTTCAAACTTTCCTTCTTTTTCAGTTTTTTAGCCATTCTAGGTCCTTTGCATTTCCATGTGAATATTAGAATCAGTTTGTCAATTTCTACAAAAATACCTGCAGTGATTTTGATTGGGATAACATTGGCTCTATAGATCGTTGGGGAAAATTAATGTTTTAACAATATTAAATCTTCCGAACTATATTTCTTCATTGTTTGGGCCTTTAGTTTCTCTCTACAGTGTTTTCTCATTTTCAAGTATCAGTTTGCATATCCTTAGTCAGATTTATGCCTTTGTATATTGAACATATTTGCAAGGCTTAAATATACTTCTAATAGGTTAGTTCAGTAGAAGTAATAGAACTGGGAAATGAATCTGGTGTAAACACCATTTTTTATTGTTTAAGAATGCTATAATAAATTATGTAATAAATAATAAATTGATTAAAGAAAAAAATCTCTCCACTCTAGTGGATTTTGAAATTATAGACACCGTAACCATTATTTACACAGTATTTCTACCGTAGGGCAGGTAAAATCATGTGGTATGCCTCCTCAACCCCCCAGCGGGGAGATTAAGGAAACAAACAAAGAAAAATATGAACTTAACGAAGTGGTGGAATATGTTTGCAACTCTGGATTTTTGATGACGTGTTCTAATAAAATTCAGTGTGTAGATGGAACATGGACAACCTTGCCTCTATGTAGTGGTAATGTATAAAAAGCACGAACACTCAAATGTGATTAAATCAACACTTTTTGTTATCTGCATATAACCACATAAATTATATTTTAAAGAGAAACATATTTTTTGTGAAGTTTTTACAGAGGGCAGTACGTGGGGTGATGTACCTGGACTTGCTTATGGTTATGTTGTGGAGTCTTCTGCCCCTCCCTTTCACCATGGAGCTTTAGTGGAGTTCAGTTGCAGAGAAACATGTACATTGATTGGACCCAGATCAATTACATGTGACAGTGGACGGTGGACCCCACTTCCTCAGTGTGTTGGTGAGAATAGTATTTCTTGAATTGCCATTCAGTAAAACGTAACATTTTTATTGTAAAAACTATATCTGTGACAATATTTTTGAAATTTAGAGATATTTGTGAAACACATCAGGTCTTAAATTATATTCAAACATTTGTTGTTACAGTTCAATATGTACCAACAGAGGAAAAATATAAACTAGCAGTTGAATTTTATGACGCTCCCTGTCCCTGATATTGACATTGTTTATAAGTGTGAAGCTACATTTTACTTGCAGGTGTATATATGATTAAAACATGAATACTAATTACCAGGAAAATATAACTATCTTTGCATAAATACCATTTTTGTTTTTAAATTTTTTTTTTCAACGTTTATTTATTTTTGGGGCAGAGAGAGACAGAGCATGAACGGGGGAGGGGCAGAGAGAGAGGGAGACACAGAATCGGAAACAGGCTACAGGCTCTGAGCCATCAGCCCAGAGCCCGACGCGGGGCTCGAACTCCCGGACCGCGAGATCATGACCTGGCTGAAGTCGGACGCTTAACCGACTGCGCCACCCAGGCGCCCCCCATTTTTGTTTTTATAGGGCACTCTTTCTTTCAGGCCCTGGAAAACAAGGAAATAAAGTTGACAAAATACCACTAGCTACACTCCCATAGGAATCTTGCCTCTATCAAATTTTCTAACAAAAGATGATTCCTCAGCCAGTTTCAAATGCAGCGAAAAGAAATTCATGTGCTGGAGGGTGGGCGGTCAGTAGTATAACTCAGTCATACGAGGCAGGTGAGATTGGGCCAAGAAAAAAATTCTGATTCTGTAAGTGAATCATCCTGCCCTTTGAGGACTAACTTGGAGAACCTTGGGGGCCTTCTTTCACTTTTCCCTTTGAATGAGTTCTTTCCAAGAGTTTTTCTGGGTTCTGCATTCAAAGAGAGACCAGGATGTCCAGTTTCATTTATTCATCCAATTTCTGGGCATTAATTAATCCCAAGAGCAGATACAGTTGGGATTCAATCTCCAAGGAAACAGGGATTCATACTTCACTGACTTGTTCCCAATCCTCAGAAGACTGGCCGACATAGAGGAGGCATTCAGTAGGAGTTTGTTAAATAGATCAATAAATTTTGTTGCTTCTAAACACATTCCTGTCAAAGGTATTGTCAGTCCCCCAAGACCAAACCTCATTTTAATGCTATCCTCTCCCCACAAATGATCTCCCCTCATTTCTGTCATATGCGGGAAAAAACCGAAGGTAATACCAGGCATGAAAACTCTCATCTTTTCATTATAACTTAACACCAAAACATCTGCTTCAGTGATTACTCTCCTCTGGTCTCAGAGTTTTCCTTCTTAACATTAATCCTCTACCTGTATTACGTTTAATGTCACCTTTTCAGCTACGTTAGGTTTTACTCCAGTTTTCCCCTCTCAGTGTTTTTACTTTGTACCTCCACTCTTCCTTTTGCTCTTCTCCATATGTTTATTTTCTCCTCATGAACAAAGAAATCCTTTCAAACATTGGGCATGACAACAACCACCACCGCTCCTCTTGATTACGGATCTTCCTTCAGTTACCATCCTTTGAAGAATACCTTGTTTTCTCTCCCTCAACACTCTGGACCAGTTCTAAAAATAGGACGAAGCCTGGAGCCTCTAGTTTGTTTTGAATTAGACTCCTTTTTATTTATTTTTTCTTAAGGTTGCATTGCAAAATCTTTTCTTCGGCCAATTTATTTGAGTTTGCTCTATTCATCCTCACCTGACTCTGTATTTTAAACCATTAGCAAATCCTAGCAAAGGCCTATGAAGAGATTTTATCAACTTCGAAAAGGACTCCCATTTTTATTGAATTATTGAAATGTATAACTATATAAAAAGCTTCTATAGTCCATACGTAACATATTGAATCTAGCAAAAATTTATTATTATGGCATTATAATATTATTGGATTATAGGATGACTAGGTGTAAAAAAGAATAGCTTCTCAAAGATTCTAAGAGCATATACAGAAAACAGTCCCTGACTTTAAACAACCAATTTATTTTTTAAGGGGGGTTTTAATTTTTATATGTACATATATACATTCATAATTGACATACAGCATTATGTTCATTTTAGGTATACAACATAATGATTTGATATTTGTATACGTTGTGAAATGATCACACTAAGTCTATCATCTATCACCATACCTAGTTATAGATTGTTTTTTCTTGTGATGAGAACTTTCAAGATCTACTTCTTAGCAACTTATAAACATACAGCACAGTATTATTAATTATAGTCACTATGCTGTTCATTACATCCCCACGACTTATTTATTTTATAACTGGAAGTTTGTATCTTTTGACTCTCTTCGCCCATTTGACCCGACCCCACCCCGCTTCTGACAATTACCAATTTGTTCTTTGTATCCATGAGCTTTCAACTTGTTTTTTAGATTCCAAATATAAGTAAATAATACGGTATTTGTCTGTCTGACTTCTTTTCCTTATCATAATGCCCTAAGGTCTGTCCATGTTGTTGCAAATGGCAAGATTTTATTGTTTCTTATGGCTGAATAAATATTCCCTTGTATTTATATACCACATCTTCCTTATCTATTCATGTGTCAATGGACATTTAGATGGCTTCCATATCTTGGCTGTTGTAAATAATGCTACAACAAATATGGGGTGCATACATCTTTTCAAGTTAGTGTTTTCATTTTTTTTTCCAGATAAGTACTTAGAAGTGGAATTGCTAGATCATATGGTAGTTCTATTTTTAATTTTTTGAGGAACCTCCGTACTGTTTTCTGAAGTGGCTGCACCAATTTACATTCCCAGCAACAATGTACAAGGGTTCCCTTTTCTCCATATCCTCACCAACACTTGTTATTTCTTGTCTTTATGATAAGCCCATCTCATGCAATATGATCAGGATGACTTGGTGGAATTTATGAGCATACGTTAGACTACTGACTCTATAGCTATTTTTTATGTAGTAGTTGTTTTGATTTTTATGATTAGTCTTTTCAAGGGAATATTTTAATTTTATAGCAACAAATGAACTTAAGAAGTGTAAATCATCACAGTTAGTTTCATATGAGGTGATTGATCATAATACCAACATACGTTACAAATGTAGAGGAAGAACAGACTACAAACACTCAATCTGCATAAATGGAAGATGGGATCCTGAAATACCCTGCACAGGTAAGCTCTTATTTATAATGTTTTTAAGAATTTATGTGGTTTCTTTCTAACCTGTAAAAGAATGATCTTTGTGCCTTAAAAAATTAGCTATTTATTATTACAAATAATTTTCAAGTGGGAAGGTAATTTTAAAAAAGAGCCAAAACACTGCTTCTAAATACTTACTGTATCATTATTGTATTAGTGTTACTGTATCATTACCGTATTAGTCAGCGATATAACTTTACCACCTACAAACTTGGCTTTAAATTAACATCTGGGCAGTAGGTGTACAAATTACTATTGGAATACCATTGCTTTTAACTCCCTTTATTACACACAAAGGTACCTATACCTATGCCTATGCCTATGCCTATAACTAGTATGTATCTGTGTACCTATAAATATATCCATTAATGTATCTATGTATGTATCTATTTATGGATGCATGAATCTCCCTTATCACCTATTTAATTATGTGTTTATCTGTCTTGAAACTTCTGTATCTGCTGACACCACTGATTCCTATTGAATAGCACAGGCTTTATTCCATTTTTCCACTCTTCATATTTGTATTGCTCTTCTCTATCAGTAGGACACCTTAACTTACTCTCCTCAATATTTTAACTAATTTCCCCAAGCCTAGAATACATGGAAAGTAGTGTCACGTGAATATAAGGACCTATCTATGGTTCAACGTATTTTTTGTTCTTTTGTAAAAGGAAATAAATATTTATGTGCAATGAAGCATATATGCTCTACATTTTCTTCTAGAAGCTTTATAGTTTTAGCATTTATATTTAGGTATATCATCCATATTATATTAATTTTTGAGTTTGGCATAAAATAGGGGTTGATTTTTAAAAAAATATAGGTAGCCAATTGTTCTAGCAATATGTGTGGAAAGGACTTTGAAATGAAAATCAGTTAACTATGTAAGCAATGATCTACTTCTAGACTTTCTACTCAGCCCATGTATCCATTTATCTATCTTTATTCCTACCCCATTGCCTTGGTAACTATAGCTTTATAGTAAGTCTTGAAGTCTGATTTGTGTTCTCCGATATGTTCTTGCTATTCAAAATTGCTTTACTCATTCTGGTCTTTTCATTTCCATAAAAATTTCAAGGAAAGCTTATGAATTTCTATAAGATATCTGCTTGTATAATGAAATAGATGGTTTGTATAATGAAAAATAAATTAGGGAGAATTGGCATCTTAATCATATTGAGTGTTCAATCCATAAACATACTAGATTTCTTCAATTATTTTTTATGCTTCTATTTTCCCAATAATGTTTTAAGTGTAGAAGTTTTACAGCTATAAAAAAATTATTCCTGTTTTATATTTTTATGCTATAAATGCAGTTTTTCAAAATTATATTTTCCAGTTTTACTGCAAGTATAAAGAAATGCACTTGGCTTTTGTATATTGATTTTATAGTTTGAAACTATATTAAGTTGCCTTATTTTATGTATCATTTTGTTGATCTGTTATAGTTTTCTTTTTTTTATTTAGATCTGTTACAATTTTCTATGAGCAGTTATGTCATTACAAATACAAGGTTTTAAATCTGAGTCTGTTCTATTTTTACTTTTTGTTTATTTTCTTATCTTGTTGCATTGGCTAGGACCTTAAATAAACTTTTTAAATGTTTTATGTATTTTTGAGAGAGACAGAGACAGAATGCGAGTGGGTTAGGAGCAGAGAGAGAGGAAGACACAGAATCTGAAGCAGGCTCCAGGCTCCGCACGGTCAGCACAGAGCCTGATGCGGGGCTCGAACTCACGAGCTGTGAGATCATGACCTGAGCTGAAGTTGGTCACTCAACTGACTGAGCCACCCAGGCGCCCCTTAAGTAAACTTTTTAAAGGAAGAAACATCTTTGTCTTATTCCTGACCACTGGGAGAGGGCATTTAACATTTTACCATAATTATAATGTCAGTTTAGGATTTTTATAGATATCCTTTATTGGATCAAAGGAATTTTTTTCTATTCCTACTTGGCTGAGTCAATTTTATCATCAACCACTGATGTTTCAAGTGCTTTTGATGTACTATAGATGTGATAATATGGCTTTCTTAATTGTGTTATTACAGTGAATTACATGTATAAGTTTTTTAATGTTGAATAATTTATTTATTTATTCATTTTAATGTTTGTTTATTTTTGAGAGAGAGAGAGGGACAGAGTGAGCAGGGGAGAGGCAGAGAGAGAGGGAGACAGAATCCAAAGCAGCCTCCAGGCTCTGAGCTGTCAGCACAGAGTTCAACATAGGGCTCAAACTCACAAACTGTGATATCATGACCTGAGTCGAAGTCAGACACTTAACCAACTGAGCCACCCAGGTGCCCCCTAAATCTCTCATTTCTTAAGTCAACTCGGTAGTGATGTATTTTCATGTACTAAATTTACTGATATAGTTTTAAGGTTTTTTTTTTTACATCTGTGTTCATGGGGGATATTAACCTACAGTTACTTTTGCTTGTAATGTCTCTGCCAGGTTTTGTTGTTAGGGATACTATAGACTGAGAAATCAAGTTAAGAAGTGTTCTGTAATCCTCTATTGTTCTGAAGGTACATGTGTAATATTATTACACATATTATTTCTTAAAGTAGAAAATTAAAATATGGACTTAAACTATCCTACTTTTAAAATATAAACTTTAAAACTGCATTTTTCTTTCTAAGCACTACTTTAGCTGTGTCTCAAAAATTTTTGTATACATTGTATTTTCATTAAATTCTATATAAAATATTTTCTTTCTAATATTCTTCCGATTTCTTCTTTGACCTGTCAGTTATTCAGAAGTTTGTTGTTTAATTTCCATATATTTATGTTTTCTAATCATTTTTCTTTTTAAAACAGCTTTATTGTGGTATGATTGTTATATAAAGAACTACACATATGTAATGTATACAATTAGATGAGTATCATGCTAAAATTCAGCTAAATTCAACCTATGGCAAGACTTATCAAGAGGAAGTACAAGTTTGAATCATTAGGACTAAAAGTGGTTAAATATCAGACATAGAAGAGAATACGTTGAAAAAAAAATGCCAAATACTTAAAATAAATATAAGAAAAAAAATTTGTGATGAAATATACAATACTAATGTCAGCTTAGAAATAGAAAATCTGACATTAGTAGCACAAATAAAGTTTGCTCAAATGTTTCCCTGAATTAAATGTAAAATGTGGACAATTGAAAGGATTTAGAAGACTTCCTGGGGTATACTCAGAAAACCTTTATTTAGTGCCTGATACTGAGTAACTCAGAACATCTTAATGGTTAGAAATAATTAGAAGAGGTTTTATATAAATTATGATCACAGAAAGAATAAAAGAAACAACAAAGAAAACCATGAGAATAAGCCAAATGTGATACACTGAAGTATCAAAGAGTATACCATATTTAAACCCAGAACATGCCATTATTATTTGACCATTTATGATACATCATTTTGAGTTCTCTGCTAAATTAACCTCTTGATACATTTAAGTTATGATTTTTAATCAAGAAATCTAATTTTAATAATTTTAGAGCTACAAATGCAGTCATGCCCACCTCCACCTCAGATTCCCAATGCTCGAGATATGACAACTACAGTGAAGTACCGTGATGGAGAAAAAATATCTGTTCTGTGTCAAGAAAATTCTATAATTCGCAATGTAGCAGAAATTGTGTGTAAAGATGGAAGATGGCGGTCAACACCACGCTGTGTTGGTCAGTAGCGCATAACTTGCTTTATGATGTTCTTTGAATGGGGTTAACATTCCCCTGTGCTTTGTATAAATGAACAAGAATATGTTCATTCTCTTTTTTTTTTTTAACGTTTATTTATTTTTGAGACAGAGAGAGACAGAGCATGAACGGGGGAGGGTCAGAGGGAGAGGGAGACACAGAATCCGAAACAGGCTCCAGGCTCTGAGCGGTCAGCCCAGAGCCCGACGCGGGGCTCGAACTCATGGACTGCGAGATCGTGACCTGAGCTGAAGTCGGACGCTTCACCGACTGAGCCACCCAGGTGCCCTGAGTATGTTCGTTCTCTATGTTAAACCTTTCTCTATGCCTTTCTCTATGTTAAACTTTATCTTGATACAGTAAATTACTATCTAAGTATACAAATCAGTCCCCGTTCTTTCACTCTGTGAAATGACCACAGACAAAACCTTACAAAAACCTTCTGTAAATCTGGGATAAGATTTCTGTTTTTGCCTGTTTCACTCCTTATGATGAACAAGACAAGAATGAAGGGGCATGTTGAACAGGAGGATAGTAGCATAGATATTAGGGAGACATATATCCTTGCAAGTTTCAAAGAGTTTCAGTTTTAAATAATTTAATTTGTTCAAATTATCCATATTTTAAAATCCCCAGGCAGTGTTTGTTTGTATTTTTCAATGTAAAACATTATATTTGTGCTTGACTCTTTGATCTCTATTCTTCACATAGAAAAAAATTCCATGTTCTCAACCACCTCATGTAGAAAATGGACTCATTAAAGAAACATTTAAACCCAGGGTTTATGCACATGGCACTAAATTAAGTTATATTTGTGAAGATGGTTACAGGATATCTGCCGAAGATGAGATAACTTGTCACATGGGAAAATGGAGTTCTCCACCTCAGTGTGTAGGTGAGGGCAGTACGCAAACTAAAATCTGTTTTCAATACGATTCATTAAACATAATAAATTGGCATCAAAGTCATGAGACAAAATCCTATAGATTTCTAAATATATAAAATCATTTATACCTAAATATTTAAAATCATTTATATATTTATGTATTTTAGCAAACAATTTTTGCATGATGAACTCAATCCTATTTTTGTTAATTTGATTGGTTCATAATAGAATCACTTTTAATTCTGGCATTAAAAAAATTAAAACTAGATATGTAGTGAGACTAAACCTACTTATTCATATAAGTTTACCTATTCACATTCTTATCTATTTATGTAAGTTTTCATGCTTTTCCAGGAGGTTTTTAAAAAAACATTTCTTGTTTTCCTATAATGCCCCTTCTGATATACAATTTATGGTACTTTTCTTAATGGTTAATTCTCAATGCTTTTCCTTTTATTATTCATTATTGGTTTGAGAATCATTGAAGAACTCTTTCATAAATAAATAGACGTTTTAAATTTCATGTTCTTGCTCAGGTTGGCAGCTGGATACACATCAGAATGGTGGTTTTAGGAAGCATTTGTGCACTTTCTCTGTGATATGATGGTAGCTCCTCCTATGTAATCATTTCTTTTTATTTACCTCTTTTTTCTATTTGCTGTTCTTCTTTTCCTCTCAATTTTAGTTAGTTAGCATACAGTGCAATATTGGTTTCAGGAGTAAAAGTCACTGATTCATCACTTAGATACAACACCCAGTGCTCATCCCAACAAGTGCCCTCCTTAGTACCCATCCCCCATCTAGCCCATCTCCCCCACCCCCCTCTGGCAACACAGTTTGTTCTCTATCATTAAGAATCTCTTGTGGTTTGTTTCCCTCTCTCTCTTCCCCCCTTCCCATATGTTCATCTGTTTTGCTTCTTAAATTCCACATATGAGTGAAATCCTATCTTTCTCTGATTGACTTATTTTTTTTCTGATTGACTTATTTTGCTTAGCATAATACATTCTAGCTCCATCCACATCATTGCAAATAATAATTCTTTTTGGTGGCTGAGTGATATTCCAGAGTGTGTGTGTGTGTGTGTGTGTGTGTGTGTGTGTGTGTGTGTGTACATACTATATCTTCTTTGTCTATTCATCAGTCAATGGACATTTGGGCTCTCTCCATAGTTTGGCTATTGTTGATAATGCTGCTATATAAACACTGGGGTGCATGTACCCCTTTGAATTTGAATTTTTGCATCCTTTGAGTAAATACCTAAGAGTGCAATTGCTGGATCGAAGGTAGTTCTTTTTTTAGTTTCTTGAGGAACCTCCATGCTGTTCTTCAGAGTGGCTGCGCCAGTTTGCATTCCCACCAACAGTGCAAGAGTGTTCCCCTTTCTCTGCATCCTCGCCAAAACCTGTTGTTTCTTGTGTTGTTGGTTTTAGCCATTCTGACAGATGTGAGGTGGTATTTCACTGCTTTTGATTTTTTTTTTCCTTTTCTTACCAGTTTTTAGCAGTTTGATTATGATGTATCTTGGCATGAATTTCTTTGTTTATCTTGTCCAGCTTTTTTAATGTGTAGGTTTATGCCTTATGTCCAATTTGGGAACTTTTCAGTCATTATTTTTGGAAGTTGTTTTCTTTCATCTCCAACCTCTTTTCTCTTTCTGGGTATCCAATCTTTTGCTATCTTCCCACAGGTCCCTAAAGCTCTGTTCACTTTATGTTGTTGTTTTCAGTATATTTTCAAAGTGAGTAATCTGTGTTCTTTATTTAAGTTTGTGCATCCTACAGTCAGTCATCTGATATCTATAATTGAGCCCATCAAATAAGTTTTTAAGAAATTTTATCATTACATTATTCAGTTGTATGTTCACATTGGATTTTTTAAAACCATTGTCAAATAATTCCAATATCCTTATCAACTCAGTGTGGTCTTGTGTTGATTTCCTTTTCCCTTTTGAGATTTTTCTGCTCCTTGGTATGATGAATGATTTTCAAATATATACAGGACATTTTGGGTATTATGTTTTAAGACTTTGGATTTTATTGAAATCTTTTGTTTATCAGGTCCCCATTGCCACCAGGCAGGGTGCAAGTCCACGCTCTTCACTTGGTCTTTGGATCAAGGTGGGGAGAGGGGTGGTCTTAGGTTTCTTCTATGAAGTTTCTCTGAAGTAATTTAAGTCTTGTAAAAAATGCTTGCCTTGCTAGGTCGCTCCTTTCCTGAACCATTGTCTAAAGGGACGAAGGAAATTCTTGGAACCTTTTTTATGCCTGAACTTGATATCATTTCTGGGTTACACTCTTCTTCAGTGCCCAGCCTAGGATACATAGAAGGCAAAATGAAAAACCAAACAACTCACTGCAGTGTGATTCCTTGGATTCTGAAGTCCTTGAAAGATTGATTTCTTGTCTGCATCTTTCACAGTCTCTTATGTTGGATTTTGAAATATATTCAGGATTTTTACTTAGCAGAAGGAATAAGCAGAAATGTTTCTACTTCATCTTGTCCAGAACAGGAAGCTAGCAATGCCCTTTCGCATTATACAAACGTGTAATTCCTTGAATTTTATCAAAGGTGGTGTTTCCTTTGTAATAAAAATGAAAATCAATGAAAAAAATGACTAGAGATCCAGTGGACACTGTAGTATGTTGTGTATAACAAGAAAACTTTTTTGTTTATATTAGCTAGCCATCTATCCAGCAAATATTCACCAAGAAAAACTGTGATATCAATATCACAATACTGCAAAACGGATATGTTTGTTAATGCTTTCTGTGCGCTTTCATGTGGGATAAAAAGAAGGGCTTAAAAGTGTGATTCTCAGTTTAAGTGATTAAAATTTCTTCAAGGAATCATTTATGTCAGCAGAAATCATAAGTCTTGATATTAAGTCTGGTGCTATATTTTTATTGCTTTATTGTAACCTGTTTTTCTTTAGTCTTTCAAGAAATGAAATAATTTTTTTTAAAACTCTAAAGGAAACTGTGGACCCCCTCCACCTATTGACGATGTAGACATTACCTCATTCACATTACCAGCATACACTCCAGGATCATCAGTTGAGTACCAATGCCAGTCCTTCTTTGAACTTCAAGGAAGCACGAACATAATATGTACTTATGGACAGTGGTCAGAACCACCATAATGCTTAGGTAAGTATTTTAATATTCTTGTAGAATATCTATTTATAATAGAATTTTCATGGGTTAACTAGCAATCATTCTGTTGAACGCTTGACTACTAAATATTAATATGTGAGTAAATAAAGTCTGGAAAATTCCTGTTCAAGTAACAACAACAAAAAAATTTTTTTTTGAGAGAGAGAGAGAGGGAGCAAGTGAGCGAGAGCAGAGAGAGAGAGAGAAGCGGACTCACCTGAAATGGGGCTCAAGCTCACCCAGTATAGGACTTGAACTCACAAACTGTGGGATCGTGACCTGAGCCGAAGTTAGATGCTTAACCGACTGAGCCACCCAGGCACCCAGCAACAAAATATTCTTTAATGAAAGCTCTTCGTGTGATAATTGACACTGTGAATCTTTGGCTAGAACATTTAATTATCACACATTAAACATGGTACCTCATTTTTACATCATTAATTCATTAATTGCTTAAAATAATTTAAGTCTACATGATGGATTTTCAATCAGTTGGTTTAGAAAAGACTTTCAGAGTGAAGCCGTGAGCCAGCATGGAAGATTGCACCTGAAAGTCTGAAATTCTGTGGAAAATACTTATTTACTACTTAATGTTTCATGTTCATTTTTTGCACTTTCAGGTGTATGAGCAGAAGAAATCTTGAAAAAACATAGCATACAGTTACGCTGGAGTTTTAAGAAACAAATTTATGATAAACCAGGGGATTCTGTTGAATTTGCATGTAAAACTGGCTATTGTAGACACACACCACTTCCTACATTCCGAGCAACCTGTTGAGAAGGGAGACTGATGTATCGTGTTTGTGTATAAAACAGTGGTTAGGGGCGCCTGGGTGGCTCAGTTGGTTGAGCGTCGACTTTGGCTCAGGTCACGATCTCGCGGTCCGTGAGTTCGAGCCCTGCGTCGGGCTCTGGGCTGACCTCTCAGAGCCTGGAGCCTGCTTCCGATTCTGTGTCTCCCTCTCTCTCTGCCCCTCCCCCGTTCATGCTCTGTCTCTCTCTGTCTCAAGAATGAATAAACGTTAAAAAAAATTTTTTTAAAACCAGTGGTTAAAATGCAGTCCTAAAATTAAAATAGGTACATTTATTCAGCATTTTTCATAATTAATCAATTCTCAGTTTATTTTTTCAAGTATGAACTCATTTTTAATCATAAATCAGAATATGTGTTTAAAATATATAGATAGTATAATTATAATCTAAGAGACAAATGAATCACTTCTTAAAAGCACCACATGAAAACTTGGCAAACCAAAATACTATGTGTCCTATTCATAAAATATCTACGGTGAGAAATTAGGTTCAATCACTTCAGTGCCTGCTTCTATCCATCTTTCTAACTTTCTCAAAGCTCTCTCCATAACTTCTGAGGCTTCCTAAGACTCTTGTTTCAGAGAAAGTGGGAGAAAATGCTTTTTTCTCTTTGCAAAATAATATCACTTCAAAAACACATAAAAACCTAATTATGTCATTCCTGTGTTAGCAATAAGATGTAAGTAGCTATCACCTAACTTTTGCTTATTTGTCTATAGATATCTATACACAAAAAATGATGAAATGCATACTCTCTTACAAGATGACAATCTAGCACACATAAAGATTAAAACCAATCATAATTGGGTACATAACTATCATTACAGGACATGAAAAGTGACAAAAAATCCAATATCAAGTATAAACTTACACACATACGTACGCTATGCTTTGAACATTGGATAAATTTTATAAGATAAAGGTCAGCAGAAGTATGATTGAATATTTACAATAACTATAGTTAGAAATACTAATGGTCAGAGTTGCTATTTAACTGCTTAATACTTAACAGTATTCTCCATTTTTTTCTGCCTTTAGCATATATCACCTTTGGATCACAAGAATATATTATTTTAGAATAAAGATATATTAAAAACTAAGATAACACATGTTGAAAACGATGAAGACCTTTTTGGTAATGATCTTAAAATCTAAAAACATTTTCACGATTCTGCTGGTATAGAGGGTTTTGGAAACATTCAAAGACAAGGGTCTGCAATGTGATTTTTATGTTCATGCATTTCAAACAATATAATTAGTTAAAAATCAGTTGACTATAAACATTTTAAGTATCTAAAAATATGAAAACTTTAAGATGAAAATAAGGATATAAATAATTAAGGTAAAAATATTTTAAGGTGGTATCTTGTTACTTCATATTGCATCAAATCAAGTGGCATCCTTAGCATGATCACTTTCAGGGTCTAGGCTCTTTTCTGGGATCCACATATCCAGCTAGTATCAGTTTTATTTCTCTGGAATAATTTCTTTTCATCTTACTTGTAGCGTGGATCATTTGTAACAAATTCCCTGAAATAATCTGAAAATGTATTTATTTCACTTTTGGTTTTGAAGAATCTTTTTGATGGGTATTGTATTCTTACTTGACAGTGTGTGTGTGCATGTACGTGGTATGTTTAACACCTTATTATTTTGTGTGTTTAATACTTTAAAGATGTAATTCTTTAGTTTTCCGGCCCTTAGTTTTTGATGAGAAGTCTGATGACAGTATTAGCTCATCTCTGGATTGGCATTGTCTATGTATGATGTATGTTCTTTCTCCATCTTTTTTCTAGGTGCTTTCAGAGCTTTCTTTTTAATGTTTATTTTTAACAGTTTTGTTGTTTTTTTTAATTATGGTTTTCTGTGTATTTGTCATTCTTGATGTTAGCTGAGCTTCTTGGTTCCATGGCTTCATGTCTTTAATAACATTTAGAAGATTGCTATCCATAATTTTTCAAATTGGTCTTCTGCCCTGAACTTTCTCTCTTCTTGTTTGATCACATGATACTGCCCCACAGATCACTGAGTCTTTAATTTTTGATTCTCATTTTTATTTTTAAGATATTTATTTCAGATAACTTTTATTAACCCACTCTCAAGTCCATTTATTTCTTCTTTTACATTTCTCATTGTTACTATTTTTCTACAGTTTTTATGAAGATTATATCTAGCATTAATGCTAGGATTCATATTTGGTACTTAGACACTGTCTGCCTCTATTCTGAAAGTCAACATCTCTTAAACAATTATATATAACTTTTCCTGTAAATTCTTTAACTTCTATTTCATAGTCATTGAAAAGTTATGTTTATCTTATTTATTCTAGCATACTGTTTGTGTTTAGGTCTGTTTCTTTTGGTAGCTCTTTTCCTCTGACTATGGTTCATATTTTCTGCTTCTCTGCATGTCCAGTAAGTTTTTACTGTACAGTGAACATCACCAGAAAACATTGTAGAGATTTATGGATTCTGGTGTTTACCTCTGAATAATATAGATTTTTCTTCTAGCAGAAGTTCTATTGTAAATTTTTTCGTCTTCTGTATATTATAATGGTTTGATATCTTACAAAACCTCTGACTGAAGAGAGACTACTAAATCTTAGAGATATCAAAGAGCCCAGACAGGAGACTGTCTTTGATCTACAAACTAACCGATCCAGAGCCATACCTCTTCTGGCCCCCAAACCTTCCCCTCATCCCTATCTTCTGACTCTGCCTCTAGGACTTGTGAGTATAATAAACTTTATTTTTTCCTAAATCTATCCTCTGCCTCTTCTTATGGCCATCATATCTGGCTGACTGTCTCATAAAGGAATACAAGACAGAAGTTATGTTCCTGGTGGAATAGTGTAATCCTGTGAGGTGTTAGTTTTAAGGGTTTTTTTTAGAGTTGATCTATTTCAGTGTTGCCTTAATACAAGAATATAGCCCTTAGTCAACTCCTGGGACATAGTATTTACTCCTAAGACATATCTGTCTGGTTCAAGTAAAATGTGACAACTTTAATAAGCTATGCTGGCCCTGAACTCCAAACCCGTTCTTTTCTACGCTGATTACTACCTGAAGTGTTCAAAGTTTTCAGCCTTGCAGTCAGTAGTTTCTTCCCACTGGGCTGCTTGGGGTTTTGCCCCATGCAGGCTCATATTGATTAGGGAATAATTTAAGGGGACATATGGAGATTATTGGGGGGTTTCCCTGATGAAGCTCCATACATTTCTCTTCTCACCTGGCAGAGGGTCTTCCAGGCCCATACTCAGATCCCTAAATTGTCCCACGGGTGAGACTCCTGCTTTCTGCCTGAGTTCTATCATCCACGCACCATGTGGATGTAGGTGTGTTGTAAATTCATAAAATACATAAAGATGGATCTCAGAGTTTAATTCCATTTTTTCAAAGATTGGACACTTTTCATTTTCTGCTTGCATTAACTCACTCAAGCAGTTCATTTTTGTAATTTGTGCCGAGTTTATATCTGTTATTTGTAGGAGGTTCACTTTATTATTTTTTAAGTTTATTTGTTTATTTTTGAGAGAGAGAGACACAGAGAGTGAGCAGGGGAGGGGCAGAAAGAGAGAGGGAGACAGAATTCCAAGCAGGCTCCAGCGTCAGCATGGAGCCCGATGTGGGGCTCAAACTCACCAACGGCAAGATCATGACCTGAGCCGAAACCAAGAGTCAGACGCTTAACTGACTGAGCCACCCAGACACCCCCAGGTTCACTTTAATATAAGCTATTTTGGTATTCTGGAAGTATTAGTTGTATATATTACTAAATTATTTAATATTTAAAACCATGTAGTTATAGTAAGGAAATAAATAAATTTCAATGCATTAACTCTATGACAGTGATGACTGATTTATTTTCTCCTCCTTTATAGTAATACTATATTTTCCATATTAATTATCTGCTTGAAAACAATGCTCTTATATTAAGTAATTGTATCTTAGAAGATGGCAAATATAATTAGCTATATATATGTAAATATGCATGTATATCTAAAAAATCAGAACAAATGCAATTAATAAATCAGTGAAAGGACAGCTGTGAGGGCATTTGAGTTATGTTCCTAAAACAAAAGGGATATCACTGCATGCCTCTGAATATATTGTACCCTAAAATAAAAGGTGCCTCAAAGCATGTTGGTTAAAAGATATTTAAATGCCAAGAAGATGCTGAAACTCTTGTACTCAGTAGTGTAATCTAAGGTGAGTTTAAAAGTCAAGCAGTGTTTCCTAAGCATAAGAAAATCTAGATAATGGAATAGGGTCCAGATGCACACTGGTTTTCATAGACCCCTAATTAATTACATAATGAGGGTAAGTAAAGGACAAGAGAAAAATACAATGACAGAGACTCAGTTATTTGCATATGATTCATCTGGTTGAGAAAGAGCCTTACCAATTTTCAATAGGTGTTTATTTAAAGTTTAGTGTTTTCTCACTTTTGGGTCCAACCTGTTACTGTCCCTAAATAAAGTCGTACAAGTACATATCAGGGAATGAATTCAAGAAATTATTGTGAAACCACTAATAGGAATTGAGAGACTTTGCAAACTTCGTTGAACTTTGATATTTACTAAGTAACCTCAATTGACGAGCTTCATGGTAGTGCACTTAAATTCAGGGTCACGCTTGGTAACTGCTAACAGAACAGATTTAAAACCACAAAGAGCACAACTGGAATATTTGTATTGATACACCATTGGGAATAACTAACATGCTGTTACTAATCAGTATCATTCTCACCTTGTGGGTTTCCTGTGCTCATGGACAAGGTAAGTTGAAAAGACATCTGAACACTCGATTTCCTTCTTAAATGTGACTTCATATCATATCTAGTTTTATGTGTCTGTATTTTTTAATGAATTTACTAGTTAAAATAGTCTGTATTGTGACACCCTAATGGGATATAACTTTATAGGAAAATTACCTCGTGTTTATCTAAGGGGAAAATAAAATAAATTCTGTTTTCTTTTTCCTAAGTTTGTCAGAAAAAGGACTCTCAATGTGGAGATATGTGAGTATGCTCACACAACTTTAGGCAATATGTCACAAGAAAAGTGAGGTGCTGACTTCAAAATAAATATATGGAGGTTTCTTTTTTTATTTTATTTATTTAATTAATTAATTAATTTATTTATTTTAGTTTATTTATTTTGAGAAAGAGAGGCCACAAGCAGGAGAGGGGCAGAGAGAGAGGGAGATAGACGATCCCAAGCAAACTCCACACTGTCAGTGCAGAGCCCTATGCAGGGCTTGAACTCACAAACCGTGAGATCATGATCTGAGCTAAAATCAAGAGTCAGACACTTAACTGACTGAGCCACATAGACGGCCCAAGGTTTCTTGTTTTAATGCAAGAAAACCTTTGGGAGCAATGGATATCTTCATAATCTTGTATATGATGATAGTTTTATGAATTCATATGTCAAAACTGCTTAAATTTAGGGGAAGTAAAATATTTGTCATATTTTTCAACTATTGAGGTTCACTTAAAATATGAATTAATCAGTAACAATCAACACTTAATAGTAATTTCTCTCAATACAAAATGACACTTTTTGGTTGGGATAAAGTCATTCTAAAATATTTTGGATTTGAACAAGTAGGAAAGCCTGTGCTATTATTCACAATATGTGGATATTTAATTTTTAAAAACTACTTAAAACCTAAAAATATCTGTCTTTACAGAACAGAATAAGTATTTGTCCTAAGCTAGTAGTTTAGTAAAATAAAGTAATTGATGTTTTATTTGGAGAAAACCGCTATCCCAATTCACTCATGCGAAAGAACTTATTAAATCAGACATTTCAAATATATGCAGTTTACCATATTTCAATCATACCTTAATAAAGCTGTGGTAAGCAATTATAATCAATTTAATATTTCAACAAAATTAGCATTAAGACAATAAATTTTAATTTACATTTCTGAGTCCACTGGTAAGTATTGAGTAAATAAATAAAAATTTTCAGAGCGTTAACTGTAGCACTGATTTGTTTTCACCTTTGGAGCAATATATTTTCTAGATTATATCTCTGAATGCAATCCTTATGTATTAAAAATTATATCTTATGACATAACAAATGTAATTGGTAGCTTTTTAAGCTTGTCTTTAGAGAGCAATTTCTTTTTGTGTATTAGTTCTGATAGCTTTCTCTTGCATGTATAAAATCTTTAAGATTTTTATTTGTATAACTATATTTTTCTCCTTCCTTAACATCTTTATAAATTTTTCATTATGATATCTTTTTAAAGTCTCTGATTTCTTTTAAAAGCAAAGCGTCTTATTTCCAGATTATTGTAAATGAAATCTCTAATGTGCTTTAGGGTACTTCATTACAGCATTTGTGAGTAGGACATAAATCACTATGCTTTACTCCTGAATTTACTAGAATTTATTTTTGTAATTTGCCCCACACTGAGTTTTAGTTGCTATTTAAGACTATATTCAGGCAACTTCCTTTCCTAGCAACAGAAATAAGAACAATACAACAAAGGGTCCTGTCCAGTTTAAAACTATCCTCACTCAGTAACTCTTTTCTGAAAGTACCTTTAAGAATGCCCTGTAAATTTGGGTTGTACCAATGTTTCTCAAAGGAGACATGAACCTGTTTAGTGGAAGCAGACTGTTTCATAGATAGAATACATCTTTGTGTGTTTAGTGGCACGGATAGCGTTGTGTTTCTGCAAGATTCCGATGCTGAAATCCTAACTCCCAGGACTTAAGAGTGACAGTATACAGAGACAGGGTCTTTAAAGGGGAAGTTAAGTTAAATCAAGGTCATTAGGGTGGGCCCTCACCCAATAAAACTGGTGTTCATATAACAGGAGCAAATTAGGAAATTAGGACACAAAGAGAAGAAGATGTGAAGACACAGGGAAAGGAGACCATGTACAAACCAGGGAGAGATGCCACAGAAGAAACCATTCCTGCTGATACCAGATCTCGGACTTCTAGCTTCTAGAATTACAAGAAAATAAATTTCTGTTATTTAGGACACCCAGTTTATAACTATAGTTTTATATGCATATATGTTTATATATCCTATGTATAATGTGTTGCCTAGAGTAGGAGAAGAGGGGTGGAAATGGCTAAGGTTTCTGAGGGGAGGTATGCATGAGACACAGGAAGAAGAGACACCGGAAATGAGTGGAGAACTGCAAAGAGTTTGAGCATCCCACCAGAAGCAAAGTTCTTAGACCTGGGAAGCTTAGTGGATAGACCTACTTTTATTCTTTTTCTCAGTGTTTGCTTTTTCTGTGTGATCTTAATCTTGGAAATACTTCTGAAGAACTCAAACAACGCAAACACCTCAAATACCTTTGTATTCTTAGTTATAGACTGCCCCAGCTCTTGAATCACAAATACAAGTGGAACAATTAACTTAAATAGAATCATAAAGTCATCAATGTGATTATTAAAATAGAATTACTCATTCATGTATGGTACTATTTTTTTTTCTTAAGGAAGAACTTGTGGTTTTCCAGAAATAAAACATGGAAACATATATGATGAAGACAGATATAAACACAACTTCCCAGTTGCTCTGGGAAAGTATTTCTACTACTCGTGTGATCACAGCTTTGCATCTCCTTCACAATCACTCTGGACTAAAATAACCTGCACAGAGGAAGGATGGTCACCAACACCAAAGTGTATCAGTGAGTAAATACCCTGGTTATTATCTGGATGAATTATTTAGTGTGTTCAGTGAGTGGAGAAGTGGATGCCAGGGGGTAGATCACAGAATCACAGAACAATTAGACAATCACAGAATCAGGGGCTGGAGGAACCAATCAGCAAAAACAAGGTAGTCTTTTCTCCTTTTATAAGAAACTGTTTGTGGAAATCAAATCAGAAAAGAAACAAGATACAAACTTTTGTCTAAACCTTTTCATTTTATCTTATCTTATCTTATCTTATTTTATTTTATTTTATTTTTTTAAAATATGGAATTTATTATCAAATTGGTTTCCATACAACACCCGGTGCTCATCCCAACAGGTGCCCTCCTCAATACCCATCACCCACCCTCCCCTTCCTCCCACCCCCCATCAACCCTCAGTTTGTTCTGTTTTTAAGACTCTTATGTTTTGGCTCCCTCCCTCTCTAACCTCTTTTTTTTTCCTTCCTCTCCCCCATGGTCTTCTGTTAAGTTTCTCAGGGCTGGTTCAACATTCGCAAATCAATCAATGTGATACATCACATTAATAAAAGAAAAGATAAGAACCATATGATCTTGTCAATCGATGCAGAAAAAGCATTTGATAAAATTCAGCATCCTTTCTTAATAAAAACCCTCGAGAAAGTCGGGATAGAAGGAACATACTTAAACATCATAAAAGCCATTTATAAATCTTTTCATTTTAAATAGTGGTGGTCAATACTGTTAACTGCTAGTATTTAAACACACTCATTGGTAATTGTATGACTGTAGGTTTTCTCAAGAGAGTTTATTTTTATGTGTAATATCAGATTCAAAATTGCTGTTTCTTTGAATATCCAAGAAGAATTTTACTATTATCCTTAATTTTGTCCTTTTTGTTAATCACATCTTTTTAAAAAAATTATTTAACATTTACTTATTTTTGAGAGAGAGACAGAGACAGAATGTAAGCGGGAGAGGCACAGAGACAGAGGGAGACACAGAATCTGAGGCAGGCTCCAGGCTCTGAGCTGTCCACGCAGAGCCCCACACAGGGCTTATTAACAAACCACAAGATCATGACCTGAACTGAAGTTGGACTGAGCCACCCAGGCACCCCTCACATCTTTGTTTTTTAAAATTACATCTGCCTTCCTCTCTCAATGAGCACAGAGAAAAGCAGAGTCATGAAGAAGACAGAGTCATCAAAGAGAAAAGCAAAAAAGGCACAGGAGATAAAAGTCATCTCCTCCTTCAGGAAGCAATTTAGACAATCAAATGAGAAACCAAAACTAACTTTTCTGATATCTAAAGGAATTTTACAAGTGTAGAGTGTTTTATACATACACATGATGATTGATGACGTTACATATTAATATTTTTAACTTGCATGAACTCATTTTTAAGAAACGAATTTTTGTGTGTGTGTTCTCTTTTGAAGCTTGCAAAGTATAATATTCCTTCATTGCAAGATTTATATTAGTTATCTTTTGGGTCTTTAGGACAGTGCTTTTTCCCTTGGGTGGAAAATGGTCATTCTGCCTCTTCAGGACAAACACACCAGGAAGGTGACACTGCAGAAATTGTCTGTGATACAGATTATCGCCTTTTAAATAATCAGAGCAACATCACATGTACAGAGAGTGGCTGGTCCATCCCTCCTAAATGCAGTTCGACAGGTAAGTCTTTTGGGATCCTGTATTCTTTTTTATTTTAGAAAGAAGTAACATCATGAAACATATGCAGTGTTGCTGTTGTTGCTATTTTTGCCTTTTTAGTTTTAGGGTTTCCGTTGTGTCTGAGTAGATATGAAAGTCTCTGGATAATCCTAGAAAATCATTTTGTCTTTACATGAATTCAATGTAGGCAATATTAGGAAACACTGGTCAAGAGCATAATGAAAATTTTCGAAAGATACTTTAATGTTTTAGTGACACAAATTTAATGTTTATAATGAAATTATGCAAAATCAGTTGACACAACATGAGAATAAATTCTATTTTGCAAGGTGTAATAGTTAAAATTCCACATGTGCAAAATCTTATTGCTAGGAAATCTTACTGCTAAATGCTAGTTGGCATTTATCTTTTTTGGCAAATGCTAAATTTACATCATTTAAAGAGAAGCACCAATGTATTGATAATTTCCACATTGTTAGAACTTTGTACTTCTGAAATTTAGGTTTCCAGGGTATAACTTACAACATAGAAATCTCCTTCATAAAAAAAAATGTCAAAAATAGGAATATATTGGAGCTGAAGTTGAGTTGGAGTTTCTCATACTTTTAATGGAAACAAAACAGTTGCTGAATGTGAATAAGGGTCTCAGAAATAATAAGATTCCTAAAGCATTGTCAAAGACTCTAAGGGAACAGTGTCTATTCTAGCCCTACTTATTTTCCCATTCATCATTAATTCATCTAATCAATATTTATTGTGAACATTTATATGCCAAGCACTACCAAAACTGTTGGAGATCAATACTCTACAAGAGTCAGTATCTCTTTATTCATAGACTATTATGTCAAGTGGAAAACCAGGAGTAATAATAATAATAATTTTAAAAATAAAAAAATAGAAAGTTAAAGATTAAAAGTCATGTACATTATAAAATATAATATTAATAGTGACCTGAGGAAGGGCACATTTTACATATGATAGTTTTCGAATCTTTTCCAACCTTCAGGATGGCATCTGGAGAGGTGAAATAGCATTAAGGCATCAAAAGATTTGGACTCACTGAAGCAAAGCAAAGAGGCCAATGTGGCTGGCCCATGATGAGGCAAAGTGTTGGATTAATTAATTTAAAAGTTATAGGCTATAATATATATTGCAGATTTTAGCCTGTGTGCAATTAGAGGCCTCTGGGAGATTTTAAGCAGGCAAGTGACACAAAATGAGTGTCAAACAAGATCATTATGATTGCTATTTTGAAAATGAATCTGGAGTGATTAAGAAGAGAAAGGAGGAGGGCCAGTTAGGAGAATCTAGATGTGGCATGTTCTGGGGTACAATAAAATGGAGAAAAGAAGTATTTTTCTGGGGCTTTAGTTTATGTTATTTGCAATGTAGAAAAAGAGAGAATTGGACTGTCTGATACAGGCTGAATATTATAATATGTTAATTATACTTTTAAATAAATGGAAAACAAAAAAAATGAGAAGAATCTTAAACTCCAGGGGAGAAAAAAATATATATCTTTTTATGGAAATAAACAATATGTATACAAGGTGGGTCTGACAACTTGTTCACACACAGAAAAACTCTGAAAATAAAACCACAATGAAATCTCATTCTTGGTGGAATGATAATTATCAAAAACACAAGAGATAACAAATGTTGGCGAGGATGTGGAGAAAAGGGAAACTTATGTACTGTTGGGAATGTAAATTAGTATAGCTGCTATGGAAAAGAGTATGGAGTTTCCTCAGAAAATTAAATGTAGAAATACCATATGATCCAGTAATTCTACTACTGGGTATATATCCAAAGGAAATGAAGTTATGATCTTGAAGAGATGTCTGCACCCCCATGTTCATACCAACAGTATTTATAATTTTCAAGAGGTAGGAGTTATGTAAATTTCCACTCATGGATGAATGAATAAAGAAAATGTGACATATAATGGAGCATTATTCATCCCCAAAAGAAGGAAATCCTGCCATTTGCAACAATATGCATGGACCTTGAGGGCATTGTGCTATGTGAACTAAGTTAAATAGAGAAACACAAATACTCTATGATCTCGTGCATAGGTAGAATCTAAAAAAGCCAAACTCATAGAGACAGAAAGAATGGTGGCTGCCAGGGACGGGGGGTTGAGGGAAATGGGGAGATGTTGGTCAAGGTGTACAAACTTCCAGTTAGGAGATGAATCTGTTCTGGAGATCTAATGGATAGCATGGTGACTCTAGGCTCAGCACAGAGCCTGATGTGGGGCTTGATCCCACAACTGTGAGATCATGACCGGAGGCAAAAATCAAGACTTGGACACTCAGCCAACTGAGCCAGCCAGGTGCCCCAAGAAAAAGAATTTAAAAGCATAAATATAATAAAAATGGCTTTTACGTTTATTTTGATTACCTATAGTTGCCCAATAGTGACCTTTACCATTGTGCTCTATGTCTTCATTTAGCTTCAGGTTACTGTCCCATGTCCTTATACTTCAGCCCTCAGCATTTCTTGGAGGTCATGTCTACTTGTAACAAATTCTCTTAGCTTTTGTTTATTGGAGAATGTCTTCATTTCTCCTTCAGTCTCGAAGGATACGATTAAAATTTCACCAATGAATTCTTTCTTTCCTCAGAATCACACAAGTGTTGATATTACATATTGTGCTGCTTCTTAGATATATAGGATATTTTGTATATAATCCCTAGTAATATCACATAATATAGCAATACATTAAAAGAAGCAAATCAAAGTATGGTTTATGATAATACTTTTCAAAGTTGGCACAGTTTGAGTACTCTGACAAGGTCAGTTATCAGTGATGGGGTTTTGCGTGATACTAGGGTTTGGAGCTGATGGCCAAGAAAGAATTCTTGAAGACATCTTTGGTGCAAAAAGGTGATTTTATGAAAGCACCAGGACAGGACCCTTGGGCAGAAAGAGCTGCACTGGGGTTGTGATGGGTAATTGATTATATACCGTCAGGTTGGGAGGGGGTTAGGGATAGAGTAAGTCTCTAAGTTATTTTGGAAGCAAGGTGGTGTTGTCAGGAAAATGCTTTTTATTACCTTTTAGTAAAACCTCAGTCATGAGACCCTTCAGATGTATATCAGGAGGCCATAAGCTTGGAGTATGGTTGCCAGAATATACCTTGGGGGAGTTGAGATAAAGGACGTTTCCAAAGGAATTTTTATATTTTAAATTTAAAAAAAAATTTTTTTTTCAACGTTTATTTATTTTTGGGACAGAGAGAGACAGAGCATGAACGGGGGAGGGGCAGAGAGAGAGGGAGACACAGAATCGGAAACAGGCTCCAGGCTCTGAGCCATCAGCCCAGAGCCTGACACGGGGCTCGAACTCATGGACCGCGAGATCGTGACCTGGATGAAGTCGGACGCTTAACCGACTGCGCCACCCAGGCGCCCCAGGAATTTTTATATTTTAAAGTAGACTTATAGGTTCCTGGGGGGTCAGGATAATGTTAAGCCAATATTCCCTTTTGCCCCTAGCAAAGTGTCATCGTCAAGGCAGCTGGGCTCCCAGAGCGAGGTCACTCTGCCTGTTTCAAGGACTTGTGAATAGGCTGTAGGCAGTAAAGGAATTTAATTTTTCATTTGCCTTAGTTTCCCACGTCACACGGCAAGCACTTAACCCCCTTTCCTTTGTTCTCGGGTAGCCAGGAGTGTCCGAGGAATATCACTCATATTCTACTTGGCTGGGGGTGGGGTGGGGGTGGGGTGGGGGTGGCAGTGGTGGTGGTAGCTTGTACTTTGCCCTCAGCTTGCGTTATGCTCCCTCATCAGTCAGGAGTGGATGGTATATAGAAAGGAAACAAAGGGAGACGAGAAAACTAGCTTTATTTTAACTGTGCAAAAGCAAATTGTAAAGCTGATATTTTCAGTTATCATATATGCCTTTTACCTTACGTCCACTGAGGATAAGTCTTATTGTAATCCTAACTGAAATTTGCTATTCAACTCGTATGATAATCTTTTCTATTATGATGTGTACGTTTTTTCCACACCACCAAGCAATTATCTGACACCAGGAAGGTGTCTTACTATTCAACTCAATTCTGACACTACCTACCTGGAGATAGCATAAAATCCCACAGATTAAGGGCTCAGTCCTACAAGACTGCCCCCATTCCCTTCACAAGCCAATTGCTAGTTCAGTGTGTCTGCTGTGCTTCTAACCAAATAGCTATAAATCAGAGGTTCCTATGACCTTCTCTGATTCAATTAATTTACTAGAGCAGCTCACAGAATTAAAAAAAAAAAAACAGAACAAAACCGATTTTATTTACTAGGTTACTAGTTTATTACAAAAAGCTATTACAGGAATAGCCAGATGAGAGATGCACAGGGCGAGATATGCGGTAAGGGGTGTGGAGCTCCCACGCCCTCTCTGAGTTCACCACCCTCCTGGCACCTCCATGTGCTCTCCATCCCAGAAGCTCTCAAAACCCTGTCCATTTGGATTATTATGGAGGCTTCATTACATAGGCAGGGTTGATTAAATCATTGGCTATTGGCAATTGATTCAACCTGCAGCCCCTC
Organism: Prionailurus viverrinus; assembly: GCF_022837055.1. Lineage (NCBI taxonomy): Eukaryota > Metazoa > Chordata > Mammalia > Carnivora > Felidae > Prionailurus > Prionailurus viverrinus. The sequence goes on from NC_062577.1 coordinate 18,921,803, forward strand.
TCCTCTCCCTGGGGGTCAGGATGGTAGGACTGCTAGTTCCAACTCTCTAAAGACAGGGCTGACTCCTTGGGCAACCAGCCCCCATCCTTGGTATTTACAAAAGACACCTCATTTACATAACTAAAGATACCTTTATCACACTCATCACTTAGGAAATTCCAATCATTTAAGAATTGGCTTAACATTAGGAGCTCTATGCCAGATGTGGGTCAAAGACTAAATATATATTTGTTATAAATCATATCACAACTATTAACATGTGGCAAATAAATTGGAATTGTGCATATTGGTAGCGTAATATCTCACAGCTCTTTTTTGTTTGCTTAAAGAAATTTTCTTCTATTTGTGTTTATAAGAATTTCGTTTATTATATTTTCTTTTTTGACCAAATATTTGTTGTATTGTATTCGATTATCACCTTATCTGCATCCATTAAGATGTTCAATCACTAACATTCTTTCTCTGGGCTTGCAAGTTTGTACTCTGCTGGTTTAGAAGGTAGGTCATAAGATACAATGCCTTCACCGGGGACAAATCAATATTTCCTTTTACTGGAAGTTGATGGTAAATCTGTTATCTTGGGCGTCTCATGTCATTGAACTAACAGGCATAGAAGTGGATTATGTACACAGGCTGGGGATACTGAATTGAATTGTGGCAGGGTTATTGTTTACTACTATGTGATGAGAGCAGGGAAATTATATTTGAATGCATAAAATTCTGAGGCTCTCCCTTTACACTTACTCCTTTATCATGGCAAAGCCAAACTGACCCACTTCAAAACAACCAATCTTGGATCTTTTGCTGCAACGATGTGCTGGAACTTCTCTGTCTGACTCCTGGACTTCTACAAAGGCTCTCTTATCTAGGCGTAATTGTTGAAATTGGCATTCTCTAGGGGGTCCTAGACTGACTGAGAGGAGCTGGCTGCTTCAGGCTGCTTCAGGGTCCAGAGCCAGGGCCAAAGTCTGTGTACCTATTACTTTACACATGGGTGGGTGAGACTCCTCCCAAGTCCCTTGGCAGGTGGTGCTGGTTACAGGGTCAAAGTCAAATGGGTCTGTAGCCCAGTTCTCAGGGTTATGGAGCTGTTTCTGCAATTCCAGCTGGGGTGATGGTTGGTAAGTTGGCTGCCTGGGTGAAGGCTATCTTTTCAAACAGCTCTCCTTGTTCTCAGACTGCACCAGGGTTTCACAGTCTCCTACCTGGATCCCATATCTCCCATAAAAGACACTTTGCCTGTAGATAGATGCCATATTGTAATTACTGGGAGGAGGGATTTATGAGGAATCTCTTTTCGTCCATCTTGCCGATGTCACTCATTCCTTGTGCTATTTTTGTTTTTATGTCTTAGTTTCTTTCTGTTCTGTCTGGAGCTTCTTGTTATTTGGCTTGATTTTTCTCATAATTCCATATATGTTCACTTTTTATTTAGACAGATTGCTTTGGCTTTTTTCTTCTTGTCATTACATCACTTGAACATTTTGTTGACAACTATATGTTTAGTTTGCACATGCTCATTTTAAAAATCATCTTTCGGGGCGCCTGGGTGGTGCAGTCGGTTAAGCGTCCGACTTCAGCCAGGTCACGATCTCGCGGTCCGTGAGTTCGAGCCCCGCGTCAGGCTCTGGGCTGATGGCTCAGAGCCTGGAGCCTGCTTCCAATTCTGTGTCTCCCTCTCTCTCTGCCCCTCCCCCGTTCATGCTCTGTCTCTCTCTGTCCCAAAAATAAATAAACGTTGAAAAAAAAATTAAAAAAAAATCATCTTTCTTCAGGTATGAATTATATACAATATGATTGACACATATGTGTGTGCAGGCTAATGATTTGACAAATGTTTACATGTATATAGCCGCAATCCCAATCAAGCTAGAGACAATTTTGGAATGTTTCCACAAAACACTTTAGGTTTTGGCAATTATGGTTGACCTATTTTTTTAAAAAAATTTTTTAATGTTTATTTATGTATTTATTTTGTTTTTGAGAGAGAGAGAGAGAGAGAGAGGCAGAGGGGCAGAGAGAGGGAGACACAGAATCTGAAGCAGGCTGCAGGCTCTGAGCTGTCAGCATAGAGCCCGATGCCAGGCTTGAACCCACAAACTGTGAGATTATGACCTGAGCCAAAACCAAGAGTTGCACACCTAACCGACTAAGCCATCCAGGCACTCCTGTTGACCATTGGTATATATTCTTTTGTGAAATGTTGAATTTCCCCCCAATTTTAATTGGATAGTTTGTCCTATAATTCACTTGTAATAGTTCTTTAAATAGTTGGGATATAATTCCTTTATCAGGTATGTAATTTGCAAATATCTTCTCACATTCTGTGGCTTATCTTTTGTGTTTCTAACAGTTTATTTTCAGGAACAGATTTTTAGCCTGTGATGAAATCCAGACGGGCCATTTTTTTTGAAGTCTTTATTTAAATTCTAGTTAGTTAACATATAGTGTAATATTGGTTTCAGGAGTAGAATTTAGTGATTCATCAATTACATATAACACCCAGTGCTCATCACAAATGCCCTCCTTCATACCCATCACTCATTTAGCCTAATTTCTACCTGTCTCCCCTCCAGCAACCCTCAGTTTGTTCTCTATTGTTAAGAGTCTCTTATGGTTTGCCTCCTTCTCTCTTTTTTTCCTTGCCCTATGTTCATCTGTATTGTTTTTCAAATTCCACATATGAATGAAATCATATGATATTTGTTTTTCTCTGATTGACTTATTTCGCATAGCATAATACTGTCTAGCTCTATCCACATCCTTGCAAATGGCAAGATTTCATTATTTTTGATGGCTGAGTAATATTGCATTGTATATATATATGTATGTATATATATATATATATATATATATATATATATACACAATACCTCCTCTTTATTCATCATTTGATGGATGTTTGGGCTCTTTTCATAATTCAGCTATTGTTGATAATGCTGCTATAAATATTGGGGTACATGTGCCTCTTTGAATCAGTATTTTGTATCCTTTGGGTAAATAACTCATAGTGCAATTGCTAGGTTGTAGGGTAGTTCTATTTTTAGTGTTTTGAGGAACCTCCATAGTGTTTGTATTCCCACCAACAGTGTAAGAGGGTTCCTCTTTCTTCACATCTGCTGCCAACATCTGTTGTTTCCTGTGTTGTTAATTTTAGGCATTTTGACAGATATGAAGTGATATCTCATTGAGGTTTTGATTTGTGTTTCCCTGATGATGAGCGGTGTTGAGCATCTTTTCATGTGTCTGTGGGCCATCTGGATGTCTTCTTTGGAAAAATGTCTATTCGTGTCTTCTGCCTATTTCTTAACTATATTATTTGTTTTTCTGGGTGTTGAGTTTGATAAGTTCTTTATAGATTTTGGATACTAACCCTTATCTGATATGTCATTTGCAAATATCTTCTCCCATTTCGTCGGTTGCCCTTTAGTTTTGTTGATTATTTCCTTCGCTATATAGAAACGTTATTTTGAAGTCCCAATAGTTCATTTTTGCTTTAGTTTCCAGACATGGAAAGCTAAAGAGGTTGCTGCCTGTGTTCTCCTCTAAAGTTTTGATGATTTCCTGTCTCCCATTTAGGTCTTTCATCCATTTTGAATTTATTTTTGTGTACAGTGTAAGAAAGTGGTCCAGTTTCATTCTTCTGCATGTTGCTGTCCAGTTTTCCCAACAACGTGTGTTGAAAAGACTCTTTTTTCCATTAGATATTACTTCTCGCTTTGTTGAAGATTATTTGACCATAGAATTGTGGGTCCATTTCTGGGTTTTCTATTCTATTCCATTGATCTATGTGTTGTTTTTGTGCTAGTATCACACTGTCTTGATACAGCTTGATGACTATAGCTTGAAATCCAGAAAGGTGATGTCTCCAGCTTTTCTTTTTTTTCAAGATTGTTTTGGCTATTCAGGGTCTTTTGTGGTTCCATACAAATTTTAGGGTTGTTTGCTGTAGTTCTGTGAAAAATTCTCTGGTATTTTGATAGGGATTGCATTAAGTGTGTAGTTGCTTTGGGTAGTTTGGACATTTTAACAATGTTTGTTCTTCCAATCTATGAGCATGGAATGCTTTTCCATTTATTTATGTCCTTTTCAATTTCTTTCATAAATGTTCTATAGTTTTCAGAGTATAGAACTTTTATTACCTCTTTGGTTAGGTTTATTCCTAGGTACCTTATGGTGTTTGGTGCAATTGTAAATGTGATCAATTCCTTGATTTCTCTTTCTGCTGCTTTATTATTGGCGTATAGAAATACGACAGATTTCTGTATGTTGATTTTGTATCCTGAGATGTTGCTGAGTTTGTGTATCAGTTCTAGAAATTTTTTGTTGAAGTCTTGCAGGTTTTATATATAGAATATCATGTCACCTGCAAATAGTAAAAGTTTGACTTGTTCCTTGCTAATTTGGTTGCCTTTTATTTCTTTTCATTGTCTGATCGATGAAGCTGAGACTCCCAGTACTATGTTAAATGACAATGGTGAGAGTAGACAGCCCTGTCTTGTTCTTGACCTTAGAGGAAAAGCTCTAAATTTTTCCCTATTGATGATGATATTAGCTTTTATATACAGCCTTTATGATGTTGAGGTACATTCCCTCTATCACTGTTTTGTTGAGGGTTTTTATCAAGAATAAATGCTGTATTTTCCTCCATCTTGCTGTATTTTGTCAAATGCTTTTTCTGCATCTATTGAGAGGATCATATGGTTATTATCCTTTCTTTTATTAATGTGGTATATCACACTGATTGATTTGTGAATATTGAACCAGCCCTGAAGTCCAGGAATAAATCCCACATGATCATGGTGAATAATTATTTTAATGTTCTGTTGCATTCTATTTGCTGGTATCTTGTTGAGAATATTTGCATCCATGCTCATCAGGGATATTGGCCTGTAATTCTCCTTTTTAGTGGGGTCTTTGTCTGGTTTTGGAATCAAGATAATGCTGGCCTTGTAGAATGAGTTTGGAAGTTGTCTTTCTATTTCTATTTTTTGGAACAATTTGAGAAGAATAGGTATTAACTCTTTGAATGTCTGGTAGAATTCTCCTGTGAAGTCATCTGGACTTTATGTTTGTTGGGAGATTTTTGATTACTGATTCAATTTCTTTGCTGATTATGGGTCTTTTCAAATTTTGTATTTCTTCCTGTTTCAGTTTTGGTAATTTATATGTTTCTAACAATTTATCCATTTCTTCCAAATTGCTCAATTTGTTGAAACATAAGTTTTCATACTATTCTCTTATAACTATTAATATTTATGTGGTGTTGGTTGTCATCTCTCCTCCTTCATTCATGATTTTATTTATTTGGGTCCTTTCTCTTTTCTTCTTTATAAGCCTGGCTATGGGTTTATCAGTTTTACTAATTATTTCAAAGAACGAGCTCCTAGTTTTATTGATCCGTTCTATTGTTTTTTTGTTTGTTTGTTTCTATGATCATTTATTTCTGCTCTAATCTTTACTATTTCCCTTTTTCTGCTCCTTTACTCTTTATTTGCTGTTCTTTTTCTAGCTCCTTTAGGTGTAAGGTTAGGTTGTGTATTTGAGACTTTTCTTACTTCTTGCTTCCTTCTGATGACCACTTTTGGTGTATCGCAAAGGTTCTGGACTATCATGCTTTCATTTGCATTTGCTTCATGTATTTTTTCATTTCTTCTTTAATTTCCTGGTTAACCCATTCATGTTTAGTAGGATGTTCTTTAACCTCCATGTATTTGTGGTCTTTCCAATTTTTTTCTTGTGGTTGATTTCAAGTTTCATAGTGTTATGTTATGAAGATATGTATAGAATGATCTCAATCTTTTTCTACTTGTTGAGGGCTGATTTGTGACCCAATATGTAACCTATTCTGGAGAATGTTCTATGTACACTTGAGCAGAATGTGTATTCTGCTGCTTTAGGATGAAATGTTTTGAATAAATCTGTTAAGTCCATCTGGACCAGTGTGTCATTCAAAGTCATTGTTTCCTCATTGATTTTCTGCTTAAATGATCTGTCCATTTCTATTAGTAGGGTGTTGAAGTCCCCTACTATTATTGTATTATTATCAATGAGTTTCTTTATGTTTGTGATGAATTGATTTATATACTTGGATGCTTTCAAGTTGAGGGTATAAACAATTACAATTGTTAGATCATCTTTTTGGATAGACCCTTTGTTATGATATATATAGTGCCCTTCTTCATCTCTTGTTACAGTCTTTGGTTCAAAATCTAGTTTGTCTGATATAAGTAAGGCTTCTCTGGCTTTCTTCTCTGGCTTTCTTCCATTAGCATGATAGATTGTTCTATCTGCAGGTGTGTTTAGGTCTAAAATGAGTCTCTTGTAGGCAGCATATTGATGGGTCTTGTTTTTTATCCATTCTGGTACCCTATTTCTTTTGGTTGGAGCATTTAGTGCATTTACCTTCAGAATGATTATCGATAGATATGAATGTGTCATTCATATGAGATATGAGTGTCATTGTGTTACCTATGAAGTTGATGTTTCCAGAGATTTTGTCTGTTCCTTTCTATCTTTGTTGCTTGTGGTCTTTCTTTCCCACTGAAAGAGTCTCCTTTAATATTTCTTGCAGGGCTGGTTTAGTGGTCATGAATTTCTTTAGTTTTTGTTTGTCTGCGAAACTCTTTATCTCTCTTTCTATTCTGAATAACAGCCTTGCTGGACAAAGTGTTCTTGGCTGTGCATTTTTCCCATTCAGCATGTTGAATATATCATGACATTCCTTTGTGGCCTGCCAAATTTCTTTGGAGAGATCTGCTGTTAACTTTATTTGTCTTCCCTTGTAGGTTAGGAATTTCTTTTCCCTTGCTGATTTCAGGTTTCTTTCCTTATCTCTGTATTTTGCAAATTTTACTACAATATGTCTTGATGTTATCCTGCTTTTGTTGATTTTGATGGGAGTTGTGTGCCTCCTGGATTTGGATCTCTTTTTCCTTCCTCAGAATAGGGAAATTTTCAGCTATAATTTGATCAAATTAACTTTCTGTCCCTTTTATCCTCTCTTCTTTCAGGACTCTTATGATATGAATATTATTATGCTTTATGGAATTGCTGAGTTCCCTAAGTCTACATTCATGATCTAATATTTTTCTTCCCCTCTTTTCAGTTTCATTATTTTCTACAGTTTTATCTTCTATATCACTTATTTGTTTCTGTTTCTTCCATCCTTGTGTTCATTACATTCCGTCAGTTTAGCATCTTGGTTATAGCATTTTTAATTTCTTCCTGACTAGTTTAATCAAGTATGTAATTTGCAAACATTTTTTTCACATTTTATGTCTTATCTTTTGAGTTTAAAATAGTTTATTTACAGGAACATATGCCTTAACTTTCAATGAAATACAAGTTGATCAATTTTTTAATTTTTTTATTTTGTGATCTACATAGGACATTTTTTCCAACTTCAAAGTTGCAAAGATTTATCATATTTTTTTTTCCAGAAAGCTTACATATGTACTTTTACATTCATGTCTGTGATTGATTTCTAGGTATTTTGTGTATGGAATAGGGTTCATCTTTTTTTCTTTTTTTCTCATACAGATTTTCAGTTGTTTTACCCACTTTGCTGGGAGTGGTATCATTTTACTCACTGAATATCTTGTCATATTTGTCAAAGTCCACTGAATATAGGAGAAGTGTGTTTGTGTCAATTTCTGTACTTTTAGTCTTTCGCACTAATATTTATATTTATTCTCATATCTTTATGCCCTTCCTTGATTACTATGGTGTGAGTCCTCCAATTTGTTCTTAATTGTGGAAGGCAGAATAATGGCCTCCCCAGTGGTGCCCAATAAGTTAGTATTGTTTAATCCTCTGAATATATGGGTTTCTTTTGTAGCAGCAGTAGAAAACTAACATTAATTTTTAAAACTGTTTTTGCTTTTCTAGCTGTTTTCCATTTTCTTTGAGTTTTAACATCACGTTGTCAGTTTCTACAGAAAGTCTTTATATATGTATGTATGTATACTTGACACACGTTACATTAGTTTTAGGAGTACAACTAAGTGATTTAACAGATTTAACAAGATTATACATTATGCTATGTTCACAAGTATAGCTATCATCTGTCACATTGCATTATTTTCACAGTGTCATTGACTGTATTCCTTATGCTTTGTCTTTTATTCCTGTGACTTACTTATTCCATAACTGGAGGCATGTGTGTATTTCCCTCTCTCCTTTATCCTTTTTACCCAACCTCCCACTCCTCTTCCCTCTGGCAACCATCAGTTTGTCCTCTTTGTTTATAGTTCTGATTCTGCTTTTTGTTTGTTAATCTTTTTTTTTTTTTTTTTTTTTTTTTAAGATTCTGGTCATGAGTGTAATAGTATTGTAATTGTCTTTCTTAGTCTGATTTATTTCACATAGCATAATACCCTTTAGGTCCATACATGTTGCCTCAAATGAAATATGTCTAAGTCTTAATTAAAGTAAATAAATTCTTGATTTAGTCTTTAAGGAATTGACTACTTGTATCTATTTTACTAAGGGCCAAAATTACAATTCAAAAACAGGATGACTATAAACCAAACTCTGATGTCAAATCTTTTTAAAATAATTTTCTTGTGGTTTATAAATTCATTTAAGGTTTATATAATTTATAATATTTATTTTACTAAACTCAAAGAGAAGATTATATCATTCCATATTTATTATTTATTATTTCATCTCCAAAGTTTAGAGAACATATTAAAGATAAAATATGTTGCTATAAATATGTAGTGTAGTAGTTCTTATGGAATATCTTTAAAATACAAATAAAATGATGGTACTTAAAATCCAGTTTTTTTTTCAGACTGAACTAAGTAATATAGTATATTTGTTTTATAAAATGTCCAGATTAAAAGAACAGTTGGAATCATGGAAAATTCTCCTATCATAAGTATTAAGAGAGTTATTTCCTGAGGAATAAATGTATTAAAGATACTTTAAGTACATTTGACAGCCCAAGAAATTCCACTTTGAGACATGAAATAGGCAGCTGGTGTGTGATCATAGAATGTGATATAAATTTGGGCTTCTTCAACATGTGGATTATATTTCAAGATAGATTACTAGCTGAGCTTATCCAGGGAATTACTGTATACCTAAAAAGAAGTCTAAGAACTTGGTCATAGGACACTCTAATATTTAGAGTTCAGGAAATAAAGGGAGCCAACTAAGGAGATACTGTATTAGCCACTTGTAGTTTTTCAAATCAACCTTTGCCTGCCACATATATTTTCCAGTCTTTTACTTTGAGCCCACCTATGTTACCATGTTTGAAGTGAGTTTCTTTTAGATGCCATACAGTTGGGTCTTGTTTATATGTCCACTTTACCATTTTCAGTCTTTTAACTGAAGTATTTAAACCATTTATACTTAAAGTCATTATTGATCGATGGGGCACCATGTAAGCCATTTTCTTGTTTGTTTTGTGTGTGTTTCCTGTGTCTCTAATTCCTGTTTTCTTGCCTTCCCTGTGGATTTTTTGGAACATTTTAATTCATTTTATTTTGATATATCTATATTGTTTTTGAGCACATCTCTTTGTATAGTTTTATACAACTATAAAACTATATATGTGTTGCTGTAGATATTAAGATGCACATATATAGCTTATCATTCTGCCTGATATTGACATCTTATCACATCAAGTGAAATGTAGAAACCTTGCTTCCATATAGGTCCACTTACTCTCCCCACATTAAAGTTCTTAAGTATTGCCAATGCATACATCATCATGTGATACAGTTTTGTTCAAATATCAAATAATATCAAATGATGTAATTTTGTACAAACACCAAACATAGTTTAACCAACTAATTAGGAGAAAGATAGTCTGTTATATTTCCCCTATTTTTACTAATTCCATTGTTTTCCCTTCATTCCAAAGTTTTAATTCCAAAGAATTCTTAATTCTTAATTCTTCTTCCCTTCATTTCAAAGTCTTCCAAGGACAAGTCTGCTGAAGACAAATTCTCTGTTTTCCTTTATCTCAGAATGTCTTCATTTCTCCCTTAAATCCTACAGAATAGTATCACTGGGTATAGAATTTGGGGTTGACAGTTCTTCCTGGGTCCATGGTCACAGATGAGTACCCCACTGATATTTGAGTCCTTTCTCTCCCAAAGGTTTGCATAATTTCTATCTAGCTGCTTTTGGTATTTTTTTCCCCTTTTCTTAATAGTTTTCAGCAGTTTGATTATGATATATCTTGGCATAAATTTCTTTGGGTTCAACGTATTTGGAGATTTCTCAACTTTTTTGGTATATACGTTTATGTCTTATGACCAATTTGGGAAATTTTCAGCCATTATTTTTTGAAATATTTTTTCATCTCCAATCTCTTCCTCTTTCTTTTTCTCAGTATCTACTCTTTTCTGTCTTCCCATAGGTCCCTGAAGCTCTGTCCATTTTTTTTTTTTTTTGCTTCTTTTCAGTCTACTTCCAAAATGGATAATTTGTATTGCTGTATATTCAAGTTTATTTATCCTTCTTGCATCTGCAATCTATTACTGAGCCCATCCAGTGAGTTTATTTTTTACTTTTTATTTAAAAAAATATTTTTTTTGAGTTTGGATTTAAAAAATTTTTTTTTAAATATGAAATTTATTGTCAAATTGGTTTCCATACAACACCCAGTGCCCATCCCAAAAGGTGCCCTCCTCAATATCCATCACCCACCCTCCCCTCCTTCCCACCCCCCATCAACTCTCAGTTTGTTCTCAGTTTTTAAGAGTCTCTTATGCTTTGGCTCTCTCCCTCTCTAACCTCTTTTTTTTTCTTCCCCTCCCCCATGGACTTCTGTTAAGTTTCTCAGAAACTCCAGGAAGTAGCGACGGCTAACGAACAGATCAAAAACGATTTAAGCAATATAACAGAAAATGAATTTAAAATAATAGTCATAAAATTAATCACTGGGCTTGAAAAAAGTATAGAGGACAGCAGAGAATCTATTGCTACAGAGATCAAGGGACTAAGAAACAGTCAGGAGGAGCTAAAAAATGCTATAAATGAGGTACAAAATAAAATGGAGGTGACCACAGCTTGGATTGAAAAAATATTTTAATGTTTATTTATTTTTGAGAGAGAGAGAGAGAGAAAGAGGGAGAGAGAGAGAGAGAGACAGAATGTGAGTGGGGGAGGGGAAGAGAGAGAGAGGGAGACACAAGATCCAAAGCAGGCTCCAGGCTCTGAGCTGTCAGCACAGAGCCAGATGTGAGACTGGAGCTCATGAGAACCGTGAGGTCATGATATGAGCCAAAGTCAGACGTTTAACCGATGGAGCCACTCAGGCGCCCCCATCCAGTGAGTTTAAAAAGAATTCTGTTATATTTTTAGTTCTGTAATTCCTCTATATTTTTATTGCTTTATTGAAGTTTTAAAAACCATTGTCAATTCCAATATCTGTGTCATATCAGTATGGTTTTCTGTTGATTTTCTTTTCTCTTTTGAGATTCTCCTGGTCCTTGCTTTGACGAATGATTTTCAATTGTATTCTGGACATTTTGGGCATTATGTTTCAAAATTCTGCATTTTATTGAAATATTTTATTTATTAGGTCCTCTCTACCATCATGCAGGGTGCAAGTTCTGGCTTCCCACTTGGCCTCCACTGACACCATGGGAAGGGGGAGGGGTATCCTATTCCCTAGGAGTGTGGATAGAAGTCTAGGCTCCTTACTTGGCCTTCGCTGATCAAGATGGGGAAAGGGGTGGTTTTAGGTTTTTTCTGTGATATTTCTCAGAAATAATTCAGGTATTGTAAGAAATGTCTCTGTCTTGCTAGGCCTAGGCAATGTCTTATGTTGGTTTTTACAATATGTTTAGGATTTTTAGTCATACTTAGCAGAAGGAATACACAGAAATGTTTTTCCCTCGTCATGTCCAGACTAGGAAGCCAGCAGTTCCCTTTCACATTATACAAATTTGTAATTCTTTGAATTTTATCAAAGGGATAGATATTTATTTTGTAACAAAAATGGAAAAAATCAATAAAAAATGACTAGAGATCCAATAGACATTACAATATGTTGTATATATTTTTAAAAAAGGACATTTCTTCATCTAAGTTACCTAGCTTTTTAGCATACATTCTCTAAAAAAAGCATTTTTTAATACTGAAATAATGCAAAGGAGACATATTTGTTAATGTTTTATGCATGCTTTCATGTGGGGTGAAAGAAAGGGCTTAAAAGTGGAACCGTCATTTTAAGTGATTAAAATTTCTTTAATGAATCATTTATGTCATCAGAAATCACAAGTGTTGATATTACATACTGAGCTATATTTTTATTGCTTTATTTTAACCTGTGTTTTCCTTTGGTCTTTCAATAAATCAAACAACGTTTTTTTAGACCCTAAAAGAAAATGTGGGCCTCCTCCACCTATCGACAATGGAGACATTACCTCATTCCCATTATCAACGTATGCTCCAGGATCATTAGTTGAGTACCAATGCCAGTCCTTCTATGAACTTCAGGGAAACAAGAATATAATATGTAGTCATGGACAGTGGTCAGAACCACCAAAGTGCTTGGGTAAATATTTTAACATCCTCATAGATCCTGGGTAATGAATATGATGTATTTGTAGAATTTGTATTTGTAGAGTTTTCATGGATTAACAAGCAACCGTTCGGTTGAATGACTGACTACCAAATATTAACATGTGAGAAAATAAAGTTGGAAAAATTCTTGTTCAAGCAATAACAGCAACAAAAGATCTTTAATCAAAGCTCTTCCTGTGATAACTGACATTTTGTATCTTAGATTATAATATTTAATTATTACACATTAAACACAGCACCTCATTTTTATCCTGAATTGTTTAAAATGATTTAAATCTACATGATGGATTTTCAGTGAGTTGGCTTGGAAAGGTTTGAGAATGAAGCCCTAGACGAATGTAGAATATTCTAGTTGAAAGGCTGAGATTCTGTGGAAAATATTTGTATGCTAATTAATATTTTATGTTCATTTTTTTATACTTTCAGATGCATGTGTGATATCAGAAGAAGTCATGGATAGACATAACATACAGTTACGATGGAGACATGAAAAAAAATTTTATTCTAAAACAGGAGATATTATTGAATTTGTATGTAAAAGTGGATATCATAAAAAGACACCACATCATACATTTCGAATAACCTGTCAGGAAGGGAAACTGGAATATCCCACTTGTGTAAAAAACAATGGCTAAAATGCAGCCCTAAAATTAAAATATGTACATTTATTCTGAATTTTTCATTATGAATCCAGTTCTTCTCAGTTATTGTTTCAACTATTGCTTAACCAATTTTTATTCATAAATCAGAATTTGTGTTAAATAATATGTGGTTGCTATAATCTGAGAGTCAAGTGAATCATTTCTTAAAAGCACTACATTATAATTTGGTGAACCAAAATGCTGTGTCCTATTCATGAAATATCTGTGGCAAGAAATTAGGTGAGATCACTTCAGTGCCTGCTTCTATCCATCTTTCTCCTAACTTTCTCAAAGATTTCTCCACAACTCTTGAGAATGCCTGAGGTTCTCCATTTCAGAGGCAATGGGGAAAAATGCACCCATCTTCAAAATAATATTACTTCACAAACCTATAGAAGCCTATGTCATATCTATGTTAGTAATAAGACGTAAGTAGTTATCATTTACTTTTGCTTATCGATAAATGGATATATATGCCAAAAAATGATGAAATGCATGTCTCCTACAAGATGTCTCTCTAGCAAATGTAATAATTCAAACAAATCATAAAGAGGAATTTGAATCTAATTAGGTACATAACTATTATAACATGACATTAACAGAGATTTTAAAAGTCCAATAACAAGTATAGATGCACACACACACACACACACACACACACACACACACTATGCTTTGAACACTGAATAAATGTTTATAGAACAAAGGTTGGCAGGAAGTATAACAATATTTATAATAACTATAATTAAATTCAGATTATCTCTAAATTCTCCAATTTAGAAGATTTATTCTCCAATTTTTCTATCTTTAACATATATTACCTTTGAACCATAAGAGATGCTATTTTAAAATAAAGATATGTAGAAAGTAAGACAATACACTTTGAGAACCATAAAGACCTCTTGGGTGATGATCTTCAGATCGAAAAACATTTTCATGATTTTGCTGTAATAGGCGGCTTTGGAAACATTCAACAATAAGAGTCTAAACTATGATTTTTAGGGCTGCCTGGGTGGCTCAGTCGGTTAAACATCTAACTTTGGCTTAGGTCATGATCTCGCAGTCTGCTCTGTGAGTTCAAGCTCGGCATCAGGCTCTGTGCCGACAGCTCAGAGCCTGGAGCCTGCTTCAGATTCTGTGTCTCCCTCTCTCTCTGCTCCTCCCCAGCTCACGCTCTGTCTCTGTCTCTCAAAAATAAATAAATGTTAAAAAAAATTTTTTTTAAATTAAAAAAAATTTAAACTGATTTTTATGTTCATTTCAAACAATACTTAGTTAAAATCAGTTGACTGAACATTTTAAATTTCTCCAAAATACAACTTTAAGATAAAAATAAAGATATACATAATTAAGATAAAAACATTTTAAGGTGATATCTTGTAACTTTGCATTGCATCAAATCTAGTTGCATTCTTAACTTTTAAGAATTAACACATGAATCACTGTGTAATCATAACCTACTTTAAAAACCTATGTAAATGACAGCCATATATTTCCTACTTAATACATTTAAGTCTCATCTAACCACCACAGAGAAACTAAAAATTTGTTGCAAATACCCTTATTTTATAAAAGTTGGTTTTTTTTGATGTTTATGTAGCAAATCTAATCATAATTCCTTCATTTACTTTCGAATTAACAAAGACTTTATCTTCATTATCTTTGTGGCTTTTCCATAAATCTAAAATTATTCCAAACCAAAAGCTTTATATAAATCATAATATTTTAAATATTTCCTTTGGACATTTAATTTTATATTAACTGAATTTAAAACAACTGTGATAATATAAAAAAAATGCATTCAATCTCCTAAAACAGTTTCCTTTGAAAAATCTTACTTTCACATGTAAAAGGATTGGCTATTTAATGCCTTTTTTCTTTGGAATCACATACATTAAAAAGTAATCAATTACTAAAGGGCTCACTCTTAATTTTGTTCATAGCACAGTTAGTATTAATAGATTCACGATGTCATTTTCTAAGATTTTGGTGAGTGTTGGTTATATTTATACAATTAACTGTGGAACACCTGTGCTACTTTTTAATATTGATCATAGTCCATATTTATGAGCAACCCAAGCTGGTTACAAGAGCAAAGACACTAGGAAGGGCAATAGTCTTTTTCAAGAGATGGTTTTTTTTTTCTGTAAGGATTTCAAAATATTTTTTAAATTCCAGTTCACATGCAACGTGATATTAGTTTCAGGTGTACTATATAACGATTCAGCACTTCCATACAACACGTGGTGCTCATCACAACAAGTGCACTCCTTGGCCCCCGTCCTATTTCAACCTATTTCAACCATCCTCCCCACCACCTCCCCTCTGGTAACCCTCAGTTTGTTCTCTATAGTGAAGAGTCTGTTTCTTGGTTTCCCACGCTCTCTCTTTTTTCCCCTGGGCTGCAAGAAGCCCAGGACCTCAGCAGGCATTAGGTCTTACATGGGGGCTAATTGTTGCCCAGTTCACCGGACGTCTCAGAGCGATTTTGGGGCGGTTGGCTCTCTCCACCCTTGAGGCTAGATTGTGGAGCAGGGACCCTAACTCTACCGGTCTCGAGGGCCCCAGCTCCAAATGGAGTGTGTGTACTTGGTATGCAAGCGCCGGTCAGATCAGGGTAGCCAGGGATTTGTACAGAGCAAGGGTCCTGTGAAGCCAGGTCACAAGAGCAGACCACTGGAAGTACCTGGCATCTGCCTAATTCCAGGCCTTAACCTATTCAAAGGCTGGTATTTTCCCTAAAGGCAGGTCTAGAGAAAGCTGGAATGCTTTATCAGGGCAGGCTGGCTGGGATGGCCGGGGGCTCTCTCATAAGACACACCTGGGAGCCTTGATTACTGGGGAATCCCAGGATCCCATTAGGCAGCCAGACCAAGAAGGGGCTGACAGTTTAAGATAGAGCCTCAAGTATTTTTAGCGGGTGGGTGAGCTCTCTCTATCCTGTAGGCTACAGGTATTTGGGGACCAGCTTAAGTTCCACAGCCGTGAGGGCCCCAACAGCTAAGGGTGGCTAATAGGGTGCTGATACGGGCTTCACAGGTCAGGGTAACAAGGGACCTGGAACAGGGTGAGTTGGGCAAGGCCAGGTCGCAGGAAGGTGCTCTTGGAGGGGCCTGGTGTATGTCAGTTTTCACTTCCCTTCCCGCTGAAGGCAGGATTGGAGGAATCTTGCTTGGGCAAGCTTGGGTCAAATGGCCGCAGTTCCCTCCAGCACAGACACCTGGGAACATTCATTAATGGAGAAGCCTGAGGCCCTAATCAGTAGACCAAATAGGGACTATCATCAGTTTAAGCTGAAAGCCTCAGAAAGATTTTCAGGCAGTAGGCTCTCTCTACGCTGGAGGCTAGGAGGGGTTTGGGGACCTGTTTGAGCTCCACAAGGCCCTGACAGACAAGGACTGGGACTGGCTGACAGCATTTGGACTGCGCACACACATCCAGGCTGCAAAGGTCAGTGTCCAGGGACCTGAAATGGGTAGGGCCAGGTCACAGCAGGGGCTATAGGGGTATCCTGGCATCTGACTAATACCTAGGCTTAACCCACAGAAACAAGCATATTCTCCCTGGAGACAGGGCTGGAGGAATCTGGACTGCCTTGCCTGGGCAGGACTGGGAGGGATGTCTCCTCTAATAAGAGACACCAGGAATCTTAATTGCTGGAGATGGCTGACATCCCATCATGCAGCCAGTGGGGACAGACTGTCACCACGTTAAAGCTGCCACCTCTAAACTTTTCGAAGGGTGAGCTCCTTCCACTCTGAGGCCATTGAGGTGGTTGGATTCCAGGCAGAGTTCCATAGACCTAGAGATCTCTCTATAGTCGGAAGCCCTCTGATGGGTATGAAGTATGCACGCACAGGCTTTGCAAGTCAAGATTAGCCAGCTTCCCTGCACTCGGCAATGCCAGTGGGTCATAGGAGGCGAACCTTTGGGTTACAAGGCATCTGCCTAATTTCAAGCCCTAACCTACATAAATGAGCATATTTTCACTGAAGGCAGAACTGGAGTCATCTGAACTGCCTTTCCGGGGCTGGATCAGGAAGGCTGGCCTGCATATCTTCCAATAAGAGACATCTGGGAAACTTGATGGCTGCTAAAGCCTGAGGCAATAGCAGACAGTAAGTTTATATGGGGACTGTCTATGGTCCATTGAGGTGGCTGCTTCAGAATAATTTGGGGGGGGGGTGGCTCCCTCCACCCTTGAGGCTATGTAGGTGGTTGGGAGTGGGCTATAGATCCACAGACTTGGGGGACCATACTTTTGGACAGCTTTTGAAGTATTACCCATCCATGGGACGAGTTGGTCAGGGTAGCCAGGCACCTGGAACAGGCGTGTCAGGAGAGTCCAGGTCACAAGAGCAGACTTTTGGGGACACCTGGCATCTGCCTAATTATAAAGATTAACTTACATAAATGTACATATTCCCCTGGAGGCAGAGGTGAAGGAATCTGGATTGCCTTGCCAGCGAGGGGCCAGGAAGGCTTGCCAGTATATCTTTTAAAAAGAGACACCTGGAACCCCTATTCCTGGAGATCCTTGGGGCCTCATCAGGCAGCCAGTACAAATGGGGACAGCTATGCTCACATTAAAGCTGATGCCACAGAAAGATGTATGAAAGTGCGGACCCTCCCCCGCTGAGGCCATTCAGGTGGTTGGGGTCCAGAGCTTTTGGTCCTGTAGCACCAAAGCCAGGCGTCAGGGTAAGGATTATACATTTGTGAGCCCTGTAGGTCAAAGTTGACAGGGACCTAAACAGGGCAATTAGGGGCAAGGTCAGGTCATAGGAGGGAGCTACTGGGAGTGGCTGTTATGTGCCTAATTCCAGGGCTTAACCTCCACAAAGGCATGTATTTTCCCTGAAGGCAGAGCTGGAAGAATCTGGACTGCCTTGCCAGGGCAGGGGTAAGTGGGATGGCTGGTGCACCCTCAGTAAGAGACACCGGGGTGCCCGGATGTTTGGAGAAGCCTGGGACACCATTAGGCAGCCGGTCTAAATGGGGACTGAGAGTTGCCAGCTTAGGTTGGAGTATCAGAGATTTTCAGGAGGGGGGTGTGGGCTCAAGGTGGTGGGTGTTTGGCTGGAGCTTCATAGGAATGGAACACCTCCTTCGCCCATGCTGGGTGGCAGGTTGTGGACGGCACATGTGTGGGCCATGTAGATCAGGGTATTCAGTGATCTGGAATAAGACGATGTCACAGGAGGATGCTATTGGGGATACAGTACAAAGTCCTAATGTGCATGGCCCACCTACCTATTGTGGAGTACTCTCTCCAAAGGCGGTGCTGGAGTGTTTCAATGGCTCTTCCAGATAGAGGGTGCCTGGCAGGACAGGCCATCCCTCCATTTGTAGAAACCTGGAAGTTCTGGTTCCTAGAGAAGCCTGGGACCACTCAGGCAGCAAGTCAATATGGGGACTAAGTGTCACCAGTTTAAAACTGCCACCTCAAAACAATTGGGAGTGGGGGGTTGGGCAGCCTTCACACTGGAGGCTATGCAGTTGGAGACCTGTCTGAGCTCCACAGAACTGGAGTACCAGGCAGGCCAAGGACAGCTGATGGGGTGCTCATGCACAGGGTGCATACTTCAGGGTACCCAGCATCCTGGAACTGGGCAAAGTCAGGAGAATCCAGGTTTTAAGAGCAGATTGTTGGAGTCCATGGCATCAGACTCATTCCAAATCCTAACCTACACTAATGAACATACTCACCTGAGGGTAGAGCTGGAGGAGTCTGGGCTGCCTTTCCAGGGTGGGACCAGCAGGTTCGGCCGGGGTATCCAGTGATAGACACCTGGGTGCCTCCATTGCTGGGGAAGTCTGGACCCAATCAAGCAGCAGGTCCAAATGGGGACTGACCGTCATCAGTTAAAAGTTTTAGCTTCAGAAAGATTTTTGGAGTGGGCTCTCTCTATCCCAGGAGGTAAGCATGTGGTTGGGAAAAGCCTGAGCTCTGCAGACCTGAAGGACCCCCTCAACCAAAGACTGGCTGACTAGGTATGGGCTGGGCATACGTGGGAGGCACAGGGCAAGGGTATCAGGGACCTGGAACAGGTCAGTGTCTACTGCAGCCAGGTCATGGGGGGGCCTATTGGGGTACCAGGCATCTGAGTAACTATAAACCCTAACCTATATAAGTGCCACATATAAATGCCCATGTTCCCCCTAAGGCAGATCTGGAAGACTCCGTATTGCCTTACTATGGCTGGGTCCAGAAGCTGGCTGAAGTGTATGCTAATAAGAAACATGTGGGAGTCTTGATTGCTGCAGAAGCCTGGGACCTCAGCAGACAGTAAGTAAATATGGGGACTGACTATCCCTTATTTTAGTGGTTCCCTCAGAGTGGGCTCTCTCTACCTTTGATGCAATGCGTTTGGTTGAAGATAGGCTTTAACTCCACAGGCCTGGAGGGTCCCAGCTGGCCAAGGTGGCTGACAGAGTGAGGACGGCTCATATGAATGTACAGATCTGGGTAGCCAAAGACTTGCAATAGGGCAACGGCAGGGAAGACCAGGTCCCAGGGACAGGTTATTGTTAGTACCTGGCATCTGCTGATTCCAAACCCTAGTCTAAGCAAATGCACATAGTCACCCTGTAGGCTGTTTTGTTTGGGGAGGCAAATAATGCTGAGGGACTGCTTTTGTCTTTTTCTTTTTTTTTTTAAGATTTAAAAAGTTTTTAAGTTTTTAAGTAATACCCAACGTGGGGCTCGAACCCACAGCACTGAGATCAAGAGTTGCATGCTGCACCAACAGGGACACTCAGGCACCCCATGATTTTGTCTTTGCCAGCAATGTAGTTGGGCTGGTTCACTGTGCGAATTTTGCAAGCCAACAGCACACAGAACAATTTCTGTTAATTAGTAATTAAAGAAATGACATACCCCAAAACATTGTTAATCACACGATCGCTCCAGGCAAGGGGAGATGAAAGGAATGGTGTAAATTTAGTTGATGTGTATATTTATATGAGTTGCTATTTGGGATTATGGCTTAGCCAACTGAGAGCTGATGTCCAGCTGCCAGTGCAAAAGTACAAGTCGTTAGAGCACGTTGCTAGCAGTGACAGTCCTGGTATTGATGGGCAAGATGATCATCCTCGAGGGGTGACTGCACAGGTAGAAGTGTTGTCTTTACCAGGCAGGAGCTAATTGCCCCACGGTCCTCAGAGAGCTATTTTACATCAGAAAAGCATAGCCTTGTGCAGACCAAGCACTCTCTTCTCATCCTCAGAAATGCTCTGTATTTGCAGTCTCGTGGCCCCTTGCCACAGTTCCTTCTTCATACATTTTTATTAATAAGCCTCCAGCAAGGCCCCTCATGAGCTGAGCTCTCGAGTTCTTATGGGTGAGGACAGATGAACTAACATCTTGACACCACTTACTTCATTCTTATATCAAAACAACTTTCTAACCAACTTTTTCTTGGTCTTTGTCATAAACAAGTGGATTTGAAATAGTATCAAGCCAATACACAACCTCTACCCAGTGATTTCAAATCACTTCCACACTAATTAATACTAAGGGCCTAATGCCCAGTACAAATCTAAGCTCACAAAAATATCAGTTCACTCTGTGATTCACATATGAACTTAATCACACTCATTCATCTTTTGGGGTTATTTTTACTCAATGCACATTCTTGTACACCATAGTTTAATGACCAGTTTAAGCAACCATATTCCTAATATTATCAATAGAAACGTAAAGAACTCTCTACCATGGTACCATATCCAACTGCCAAATGAGTAAAAAACTTTCTTAAACCACTCAACTTCCTTGACAAGCACATTTCCAAGTAGAGATTATTTTTATAAAGCTCCAGGGGGCACAAGCTTGCATAGTACTGTCAATTGCTATAACATCAGAATTCAAGCCTGTCATTATTTTAGGGATGCACATTTTTGTTCTTTTCAATTCCTGCAAAGTTATTTTGACTTTAGTAGTCTCTTCTTCCAAATGTGCCATATTTGTCTTAAGTTTTCTAATGTATGATTTGCATTTATTAGTTTACTTTTAGTAGTCTACTTAGTAATTTAGTGTGAAATATTTCCCTGGTTATTTTAGTAGTTCTCTTCTTTTTAAAAAAATTTAATGTTTATTTTTGAGAGAGAGGGAGAGAGAGAGAGAGAGAGAGAGTGTGTGTGTGGGGGGGGGGCAGGGGCAGAGAGAGAGGGAGACACAGAATCCAAAGCAGGCTCCAGGCTCCAAGCTATCAGCACAGAGTCTGATTCGGCGCTTGAACCCACCAACCCACGTGAGATCATGACCTGGGCCGAAGTCGGACACTTAACCAACTGAGCCACCCAGACACCCCTAGTTCTCTTATCTTCTATTGACTATAGTTACATCTTTTTCCTTCTGTTTTTACATTCATTACCTGTTCTCATTTTACACAGCTCAGCATGTTTCATGTTCCTTATTTCCCCCTTGACTCCAGTAAGTTAGGGTGAGGTTTGCCTTAGAGTGTATTATCCTGGTCTGGTTTCCCATATTATATATAACTGGTAGAGGAAGTGTCAAGGCCATAGCCACAGGTACTTGTAACATAGGTATAGCCAAAGTCTAGTAATAATAAAGGTATTTTTGTTTCATTCCAACAAATATCCCTAGGAATGTGTTTTCCTTCTATCATAAGGGGGCTTTCTATGTTCTCTAGGCTCCAATCTCCCTTTTGATATTGGGGATCTGTAAAAGTGTCGTAATCTAATGTCATGTTCCCTCCTTTAAGTGCCAAGAGTCTAATTTCACAGTTGCCCAGAAATCACAGCCGTTAGGATTTGCCATTAGTTGCCCAGAAGTCCAGCCATTTCTGGTTGGATTGTGTTATGTCAGACACATAACAGTGTTTCAGGTGTACAACTGAGTGTTTCAGGTGTACAACAGTTCTATACATTACTTAGTGCTCATCATAAATGCCCTCTTAATCTTCTTTACCTGTTTCACCCATCCTCCCACCCACCTCCCGTCTCCATAGTTAAGGGTCTGTTTTTGGTTTGTCTCCTTTCTTCTCTGTTTTGTTTCTTAAATTCCACATATGAGTGAAATAACATGACATTTGTCTTTCTCTGATTTATTTCACTTAGCATTATACTCTCTAGATCCATCCATATTGTCGCAAATGGCAAGAGTTCATTCTTCTTAATGGCTGAGTAATAGTCCATTGAGTAATAGTCCATAAAGAAGTCCACACCTTCTTTATCCATTCATCCATTGATGGACACTTGGGTTGCTTCCATAATTTGGCTAATGTATATGATGCTGCAGTAAACGTGGTGCATGTATCTTTTAGAATTAGTGTTTTCATATTCTTTGGGTAAATACCCAGTAATGGAATTACTATGATAATTCTATTTTTAATTTTTTTAAATTTTTCTTTTTCGACGTTTTTTTATTTATTTTTGGGACAGAGAGAGACAGAGCATGAATGGGGGAGGGGCAGAGAGAGAGAGGGAGACACAGAATCGGAAACAGGCTCCAGGCTCCGAGCCATCAGCCCAGAGCCCAACGCGGGGCTCGAACTCTCGGACCGCGAGATCGTGACCTGGCTGAAGTCGGACGCTTAACCGACTGCGCCACCCAGGCGCCCCTATTTTTAATTTTTTGAGGAACCTCCATGCTGTTTTCAACAGTGGCTTCACCAGTTTGCATTCCCACCAGTAGTGCGTGAGGGTTCCTTTTTCTCCACATCCTTGTCAACACTCGTTTCTTGTGTTTTTCATTTTAGTCATTCTGACAGGTGTGAGGTGGTATCTCATTGTAGTTTTGATTTGCATTTCCCTGATGATAAGTGATGCTGAGCAACTTTTCATGTGTCTGTTGACCACCTGTACGTCTTCTTCCAGAGAACTGTCTTCATATCTTCTGCCCATTTTTAATCTCATTGGGTTTTTCTCTTGGTGTTGACTTATATAAGTTCTTTATGTATTTTTGATATTAACCTGCTATTGGATATATAATTTGCAAATACTTTCTCCCATTCAGTTGATGGCTTTCCTTTTGTTGATGGTGTCCTTCACAAAAGCTTTTTATTTTGGTGTAGTCCCAATAGTTTATTTTTGATTTTATTATGAACCTAGGTTTCCATATACTTGGGGTATAAATCTGTGGTGTGAGATAGAAGCCTTGCATATACCATGAAGGATAATAAGTGTTATATGCTAAGTTTCCTATGTGTCCTCTATATACCTTACAATGTGTCCATGCTCTTTTAAAGTCTGAACGTAGAGTCCATGGATCTATTCATTTTCCAATAGGTCAATATTGATTAAATAGTGTAAATTGGGATTATAGTAAATCATCTATTTTGTCCTATTTATATTCAAAGATATCATTGCCCATTCTGTGTAGTCAGTATCTCCTCTTTTATGAAATACTAAATCACAAAGTAAATCAGGAATTAAGTTGGAGTTATTTCAACAGTCTCTACTACATATCCAATGTTTCATTCAACTCAGTAAGATATGATACGATATGCGATGTTACAATACCAACAGCCAGTTAGTAGTTCAGCCCAATCTTTATCCTCTAAGTCAGTGTCTAACGAGGGTATTGTTCAGGATCCTCCTTGACTCTTGTGGAGATTGAAGTGGAGGTTTCTACTTCTTCAGCTTCTCTAAGTATTTGGTTTCTCCACTGATTGAAGATTTCCCAGGGATTAGATGATGCTGATAGGAGAGTGGGGTGGAGAGATTGGGGTTAGTGATGCTGGTGATGTTGGTGATACTTATGAGTCCTCAGTTGCAAGAAGGTGACCAGAATGGTGATCCATGCAGGGAGGGAGTAGAGGATGTCACAGACAATGCCATTGTATCGGACCAGAAAGCAGCAATCTAACCTGGAGCTAACTTTGTGCAAATGCTATTACTGGAGCTGTTGAAGGGGTATCCATAGCTGCAATGAGAGTTGTATCCAATAGTAAGCAATAGGCAAAACATTATGGTCAGAGGTAGCATGCTGCACTAACCCACTTAATAATTTTGATAGGATTAAAGATGCATCCTGGATTCATGTCTGCAAAATATAGCGTCCTATACATTTTTAATTCTTTCATATTGTTCTTGCCATTCAAGGAAATCTATAGTTATAACAGCTATTATTGCTAATATTTCTCCAAGCATGATCACCCTGCATCATGCTTGGCTAAACATTTGGCATCTGGTGTTGATACAATAAAAGATGGTGTTTTTCACGTCTGAAATTTTTCTAGAGGCATGATGGTATTTTCTTTAATTTGAGGTAATATGCATTTTCCTTCAGTCACCCAGTAGGTTTTTATATATATTTAATATATATAAATATATATTTATAAATTTATTATAAATTTATAATATATATAAATATATATTTAATATATATTTAATATATATGTATACATACATTTAATATATATTAATAATTTAATAATTATTAATATATATTTAATATAAAAATATATATTTAAATATTTTTTATATATTATATATAAAATCACTTTTCCTTTTAATTTAAATTCTAGGTTGACAGTGCTAATGCTTGTCTTTGTGGGTGTCTGCAACATCAATTCAATAGCAGATTTTCCATCCTTTCTATAGTTATGGTTTAGATATCTTACAGCTTCCTGATAGTTTTAGCCCAAGCTTTCATATTTAGATTGTTAGTAAGCAACCTAAGCCTTAGCTTGAGCAAGCCATTTTACATTTCCAGAGGCAGTTGGGTTATAGGGTAAGTAGAAGTTCCATATTCTTCCTTGTTCCTTAGCACATTCTTGTCTCTGCTTTCCTGTGAAGTCTATGCCCTGATCTGATTTTACGATGGTTGCTAACCTAGCTAGCATCTAGGTTTCTAATACTCCAAGAGTGGATCCTTTAAAATCATTTTTTTCCTGCAAGGATAGGGTTCTCCTATTCTTGTCCATGTCCCTACAGTGGGGCATGCATGTAGTTATACTCGGATATAGGCAAGTGTCCTGTATAATCAATTTGTATAATTTGGGAGCGTCTGTCAGCTTTGACTTTATCTGGACCCTTCATAACCTACAAGCTTTATACTTTGCAGTCCTCACATTTAATTTGAATTTGGAGTTTTTTTGGTGGGTATATACATGTGTCTTTCTCTAACCATGTTCTACAGCTGTGTGTGCAGCATGACCTGGTTGGCGGTCTGCCCATGCAATGATCCTATCAACTGGTAATGTTCAGTTATATGTTGCATTGCCCTTCTTGTATATGTGTGGTTATGCTTTGAGTTGGTTTCTTCCTTAGCAATGAATCATTCTTTTATTTTATTTTATTTTATTTATTTATTTATTTATTTATTTATTTATTTATTTATTAATTTTTTTTTTTCAACGTTCATTTATTTTTGGGACAGAGAGAGACAGAGCATGAACGGGGGAGGGGCAGAGAGAGAGGGAGACACAAAATCGGAAACAGGCTCCAGGCTCTGAGCCATCAGCCCAGAGCCCGACGCGGGGCTCGAACTCACGGATCGCGAGATCGTGACCTGAGCCGAAGTCGGACGCTTAACCGACTGCGCCACCCAGGCGCCCCTAATCATTCTCCTTTTAGATTTTTGGAATCTTTGCCTCTTTAGCTGTCCAAGTGAGTTTGTCTGCTTGGTTATTAAATTTGGGTACTTCAGCATTGTCCTTGTGATGTGCAGAGACATGTGTGGAAAATAAGGAGATGTCAGCCAGTGCTATATTCTGCCATATGTCCTTACCCCATATGTTCTTATTTCCCATTTTCCTGTCATTTCCCCAACATGTTCCTGACCAAAGAGCTGTTCCATTAGCTACTGCCCATGAGTCTGAGGAAAGATATACCTCATTCTGATTTTCATTATCAGATTATTCAATCACCTATTTTATGACTATTTGTTGAATATATTGTGTTGATTGTCCTGAGACTGATTGTGTCAGGTTAGACCATCATTAGTCCTGAAGGCCACAGGCTGCCCACATAATTCAGATGGTGTCATGAAGGTGATCCATTTATAAATCATGCATTGTTGAGTTCCATAGACCAGGGTGCTCTCCATTGCCCAATTGCTTGATCTTGGATAGGCTCACCCCTTGAAAATTATGGCACCATTTTTGGCTTTGCTGAAATTTCCTCAGTTCACACCAAGGGTTGACCCTTCATCCATAAATTTCCTGCTCAGAAATATACCATTTCCACATTAGCAGTTGATGGTCAAGAGTATTTTAACCCTCTTTGTCAGGCGTCCGCTTTATCCATTCCAGAATAGGCTGTTGAAATTTAACTGGTGTGTTATCTATTAGTGGCTATGTATTTTTTAAAAAATTTGGGGGCACCTGGGTGCCCCTGGGTGCCTCACAGTTCATGAGTTCAAGCTTTGTGTCACGCTCTGTGCTGACAGCTTGGAGCCTGGAGCCTGCCGTTGATTCTGTCTCTCCCTCTCTGTCTGCCCCTCCCCATTTACACTCTATTTCTCTCTCTCTCGGAAGTGAATAAACATTACAAAAATTAGAAATTTTTAACATTTATTCATTTTTGAGATACAGAGAGAGACAGAGTATGAGTGGGAAGGGGCAGAGAGGGAGACACAGAATTCAAAGCAGGCTCCAGTCTCTGAGATGTCAGCACAAAACCTGATGTGGGGCTCGAACCCATGGACCACGAAATCATGACCTAAGCTGAAGTCAGACAGCTAACCGACTGAGTAGTGGCTCTGTATTTTGTGGCCTTAGAGAGTGAGCATTTCAGTTGGTTGGTATATGTTCTTGGACCATGGAAACCTCTTAGTCCAAAATGAAGTTGGGTAAGATTTTAGGTCCTGCATTGTTTCAGTCCACAGTGACTGTTCTGTAAACTCTTGCGAGTATAGGCACTCTATATTTAGAGTCCTCATTAGTTTGTGCCAGTATGTTAAGAAGTTTTGACAGCATTTTTCAAATAAGGCTGCCTCTTCAGTCTGTCCATCTAAATTCCCTACTCTCATTATTTCACAAATGTGTCTTAATCTAATCCCTATATGCGGTACGTGCTGTTTCCGGTATTCAAATAGTTCTGTCAGGTTCTGAGCTGCTTCTTTTGTGGTAGGAGTTGGTTTGCAATCTGTCTTATTTGTGATTGGATTTGGTATTTTTCTCCCTGCAGAGGACCAACTTAAGCCTAGAAATTTTATAGTAGTGTGGGGTGCTTGGCCATTACTTGGGTCAATTGTCCATCCTCTGAGTGTAAGGAGTTTATTTAACTCTATTGTGACCCTAGTCTATTCTTGCAAGTTATCACCATAAATATGTCCTCAATATAGGAAATGC
The DNA here is from genome assembly GCF_022837055.1 of Prionailurus viverrinus. Taxonomy (NCBI): domain Eukaryota; kingdom Metazoa; phylum Chordata; class Mammalia; order Carnivora; family Felidae; genus Prionailurus; species Prionailurus viverrinus. The sequence continues at coordinate 18,949,257 of NC_062577.1, forward strand.
TAATCTGTATATATGTGGTGTTTTTCATGAAAGGCCTGGATGTCTTGTGTTAGATGGTTGGGGACTATTACTGGGCTACTGTGGTACCCTAGTGAACTAATATTTTCTGCCTTCCTATGTGAATGCAGTCATGAATTGGCTCTCCTCATCAGTTGGAATAGCAAAGAACATGTCAGATAAGTCTATCATTAAGTAATGCGTTCCAGATCCAGTGTTGATAATATTTATGTTAGCACCTATAGTCAGGAGTGCTCCCTCAATTTGGGGAGAGGGTTGGTTTAAATTCCTAAAATTTTCTGTAAATCTATATGATCCACCTGGCTTTTTAACAGGCCAGATTGGATTAGTATATGGTGAAATAGTAGGTGCAATAGTTTATTTAGGAGTTACTGGATGTTTTCCTTGATTTTTTTTTTTTTTTTGTATGTCCTATTACCTCCATTCCAAGAACATTTTCTTAATTGGGATCTATAAGGTATTTAGCGTTAATGGGTGGTCTGTCATCAATTCTTAAGAATCTATGTACCCATGTCCTGGGGGTTAATTTTCCTCCTAATTCTTCAACAAGTCCCTTTTTAAAGAGTTTGCTGGGGCGCCTGGGTGGCGCAGTCGGTTAAGCGTCCGACTTCAGCCAGGTCACGATCTCGCGGTCCGTGAGTTCGAGCCCCGTGTCGGGCTCTGGGCTAATGGCTCGGAGCCTGGGGCCTGTTTCCAATTCTGTGTCTCCCTCTCTCTCTGCCCCTCCCCCGTTCATGCTCTGTCTCTCTCTGTCCCAAAAATAAATAAACGTTGAAAAAAAAAAAATTAAAAAAAAAAAAAAGAGTTTGCTAAATTTGTAGGATATCCCTGTATCATTGTTACTTGAGATGCAGTATCTAACAACATGCTAGTATATATAGAACTTTTATTTACAAAAAGGGTTTTTATTGTTACGGCCAACGTAACATACAGGTCAGATTGTCTCTGGCTTGGGCCAAGAGACCGAGACTGCTGAGTCTCTGGGAGACTCATGGGGTTTGCTGTTCTTTGGCTATCAGTGGTTTGCTTATTAGTGGAATTAGGTTTTCTATGGGAGTTAGTGTGTATAATAAATGAGTTAGCAAGCCTATATTTGGGCTTATTTTCTATAAGTTTATTTTACTCTAAAAGGTTTGTTTCCATTTCTTTGCCACTGTATATAGTTTTGAGGTTTCTAATGGGTTTCTATTTTTATAGTTGTTTTAAATGGTGGTAGTCTAAATGGTTTAGGTTGCCAAAAGTGCCTTGTAGATTTAGGTCTATGTTTTCTATTCTGATTTGGTCTATTTACGTTAGGTGTTGGCCTTTTTGTCTATATACACGAGTGTTAAAGCCATAACCTGTATCTTGACTCAGTTCCTCAGCTGATCTTATCAAGCCAATTAGTTCTCTTTTGTCTCTGGCACCTGCAAATACTGTAAATGATGCCGTTCTATTGTGTGGGGGCACAGATTTTAGACTGACTTTTAAAATTTTCTGTTGTTTCCACATATAGCGGTGAGGATGTCTGTCCTTTATCTTAAATCATATTTAATAGTCCTAATTTCATTATTGTATTAGTAGTTTCCCCTGCTGTTTTCCATGAAAAATGTTTTAAGGGATAATATATTAGGTATAGGCCATCTTAATTTCCAGATTGCTGCTACCCAAGATCTTTTAAAAATAGTATTATTTTGTCCAAATGCTCTAAGGTGTCGATTCAATTTAGCATCAGTGGTGACAGCTCCAAGTTGTACAGTCTCTGCTCCTGTAAGGACCATGTTTTTTCTTCAGGTCAAAAATCTCTAATAGCCAGTGGGTTTCTGTGTCCATTTAAATTTGTTGGAATTCTAACTTTTGTCATTTCTTCTCTGGTATAAGCTTGCTCTTCAGTGCATCTGATTGGTTCCATTTTCTCATTTGTTGTAGTTTTGTCTGTCTTTATGGGCCTGGCTTCTAGTTATTTAAAGTTACTGGGGTCAAAAGGGTTAAAATAATCCTCATCCTCAGGTAGATTGGTGCCTTTAGGATTAGGAGGTGCCTTTTTCCTTAGGAGGAAAAGGATCTGGGTTTCTTTCTACTCTGGAGATCACTTTTTGTGCAGGCACGTTTTCTTTCTGCCTATTGGCATCTATGTTACTTAATGTTCCTAAAAAGGGTACTGGGATGTCTTCCTGAGTTGCTCTTTTTAATATAGAATATAACTCCCTGGGTTGGGTGATCAGGCCAATATCTGGAATTTCCTTAATTTTAAATTTTGTCTGGACTGTCTTCAATAGTTCTCCAGGGATCCTCAGAAATTAATATATAAAAAATTCGACCCCTAAACCACCTCTTAGGTGATTTTGGTAAAGCTAGTGAGTGAAGCATATTAATTATTGGCCTCCTGTTGCTCACACCTGTGTTTTAAATAGGTTTTATTGTAGAAACCTGCTGTTGGGGTGCAAACAGGGTATGTGTGGGCAATGTAGGTCAGGGTAGCCAGGCACCTACTGTAGAAAGTTTCGGCAGAAGCCTGGTCACAGGAGCAGACTTTTGGGGGTACAAGTCATCTGCCTAACTTCAAGCCCTAATGTGTGTGTAGTCCGTCTGGGGAAGAGCTGGAGGAAACTGGACTGCCTTGCCAGGGTCCTGACAGGCAGACTGGCAGGTGTAGCCTCTAATAAGGGACACCTGGGAGCTTTCATTCCTGAACTCCACAATTCATCAGGAAGCCAGTCCAAATAGAGACTGAATGTCACCAGTTTGAAGGCGATGCCTCTTCTGCCCAGGAGGGGATATAGGTGGTTGAGGACCAGATGGTTCTCCATAGGCCTGGGGGGCCTGGGATTCCCAAGGCTGGCCGACAGATGCATACTATGCACGCATGGCCTGTGCGGGCCATGATAGCTGGGGAGCTGGAAGAGTGTAAGTGTCAGGAGTACATATTCCTCCTAAAGGCAGATCTGGAGGAATATGAACTGCCTCGCCAGGGCACCGCCAGGCAGGCTGGTTAGGGTACCTTTCATTAAGAGATACTTGGGAGCACTGATTATTGGTTTTTGGGAGGAAATTTTTTTCTTTACCCTTCAATAGTCTTCTAACTGATCTAAGAAAGATTAATAGGAGAAAAAAACCTCTGAAGTTTTATGTGTATACAGAGGCCTGATGATGAAATTAAGACCCAAAACACAACCACGTCATGCTTATGTTTTATTCAGAGAAACATAAATCTGTAATTGACAGGACAAACAAAATTTATATTCTGGAGCTTAGTGAAGAATTCTAAACAGGATTTGGGCTGAAGAAGTAAAGTATTTTGATTATACAGCCTTCTTGGTTCTGAATTCCCTAGCTCTGATGGTTAGGATGTCTCTTTTATCTGGTATGGGGAGAGTGCCTCTCACATGGGAGATATATTTCCTGCTGTTTGGAGATAAAGGAGTGCCAGAGTGTTCTTCATACAGTAGCCAGTTTTTAGTAACTTTAAATCAAAATAATCAGTATGTCAAAGGAGCACATTTGTGGGGGGATGGTGGGCAGCTGGCCTTTAGCTATGGTTTCCTCCTCTGAAACTTCCCTGGAAGTTTTGCAAACTAAAATCTAAGGTTTTGCATACTAAAATTGGTAGACTGTTCCTCTCGTTGAACCCGTCCCTTTGTCCTGACAGTAGGTCAGTTCAGTTAAACTCATTTCAGGAGGCAGTGTGCAGATGTTTTCTCAAAGTTAGGCCTGTGGTTCAAGTAATCAGTAATACGTAATCTGATTAAATAAGAGTCATTTCAATGGAAACAAAATAAAACACTGGTTAAAGATTGGAACACATTATAAGTCAATTTCTAAATTATGAGGGTAGCCAGTTGAGATGATTTCCAGATGTCGGGATCAAAGTATTTTTATAGGGAGTGAAGGCAGGCAATGGCATGCTGGTAGATTTTTTTTTTTTTTTTTTTTTTTTTTGGTGTTTGAATGTCTGGTGATTTTTGTTAGTGGCCACAAAGTGGCTGCCAGCACCAAGAGTATTCATACATGAAGCTGTTGTGGTTATTTCTCTAAAGTTTATATAAAGTCATTCATATTCAGGTTGGAAGGCTTCAAGAAAAAGGGAAGTTTTAGTTTTCAATGATTTCAAGTCAAAAGGATAGGAGAAAATTGGAAAAATTAATTTGAAGAGTTGTATCCAGACTTTAGAAGAAACTAGAATAATTCAGGATCAAGTCTAGCTTACAGGTAGAAATCAAAACCTTAATAATAGTGAGCAGAATTAGAATCTGATATCCAAAAGTATGTATTATAGTTTCAATTGAAATGTAATTTTTCTCTCTATAATTACTCTCATTTCTACCAATAATAGGAAGACTAATTTGTTTGCAAATGAACTCCAGTTTCAATAAATCTAGCTTGCTTATTTATACAAGTGCAACAAGAATAGCAATCGATCATATATGCACTTTAAAAATCTGCTTGGCTGGAACTTTTCATAAGGAATCCCAGACTGACGTTTTAAAAGCCTCTTGAGACGAAGAGGCCAAGTCAACTACTTGCCATCATACTCCACCTGTGGTACTTGATGTTTGGGTTAATTCCTGTCTTCTTGAGTTCTCTCAAAATATCCTGAGTTTCCTACACCTGCTAGGAAGTGACCTTCATTCATCTGGTAAAGCCGCTGGGATCCCTGTAAGCAAGGTATCAGGCCAATATTTCCAAGGAGTTTTATTGGCTTCAGAAAGTCAATCTGACTTAAAGCTGTCTGGCCATATCTCAGTCTACGCATGTCTCTCTCAAATAGGACATTCAAGTCAAAGCCTTGATAACATAACCAATCTTACCAATTGTGTCCTGTCACAGAGACTAGATTCTTATTGAACACATGCAAATAAATATATTGCCCTGAAAATATAAAAATACTCCCTGGGAGTTTCTGATTCTAGAGGGATCAGGTAGGGAGAAAAAGATAAATGTTTCAATCCTGCTTACAAAGGTATAATTACCAAATTAGTATAAATAATAATTACTTAAGAGGAGAGGTTTTCGTGTATTTGGAAAAGATGAAAGATACAGTAATATTTCAAGCAAAACATCATAAAAAAGTACAATTATCCTCCTCAGTTTGTTCAGTACTGTGTAACTGATTTTGATTTTTTTGTTAGCAGTTGTGTGAAGCCATCAGTTTCTTCATTAGAGTTCTATAAATCCTTACACAATTCAATGGTATGCTCTTAAGGTTATTAGAGACCTGTATTCTATAGTACCTCTCAGAATCTTTCCTTTGAATCTCTTTCAAAATGAAGCACTTTTGTAAAAATAATTCTTTATCAAAATAAAAGAAGAATTCTCTAAATTACAAAGAGTCTCAACAAATGGCAATGGTCAAAGATCTGATTTAAGTTCATTATAATGCAACAAATAAGGAAATTTGGTTATTTCTGCGATATACAGCATTTCAAGATAGCAACTAGAATTATAAGTGATAACATGGATAATATCAGATTTCCAGGAGTTTCATTCAATTTATAGAATACTTATTTTAGTAACCCATATTTACACAAATACAATTTAAGAAGGTTTAGCAACTCTTATTTGACATTGCTTCCCATGTGATTTCACATACCTAATTTATTTAATCTCTCTTTTATGAGGAGATAAGTATTGTGAATCGTTCCAGGGACTTGCTGAAAAATTTCAAAGATAGCTTGTGGTCAAAAGCCTTCATCTAAAATTTTTCTTAATGTTTATTTTTGAGAGTGAGCAAACGAGAGCAAGAGTGTGAGCAGGGGAGGGGCAGGGAGAGAGAGGGAGACAAAGGATCCGAAGCAGGCTCCAGGCTCTGAGCTGTCCTCACGGAGCCTGACACAGGGCTTGAACCCACAGACCAGGAGATCATGACCTGAGCCAAATTTGGACGCTTAACCGACTGAGCCACCCAGAAGACTTCACGGTTGAACTTAGTTTTGAGAAGTTTGTCAAAAAATATCAAAAGGTGTGGAAATTTGATAGGATCACAGATCACTATGAACCGAAGACTTCACAAGTAAATACAGAAAGTTAAATTGTTATAAAAATTCTTAGCTCTTTTAATATTAAATAGACTCAGATTTTTAAAAGTAACCAAACATTTGATAAAGATAAAGCATAGAACATTTGCTTTCTAGGTAGATGACACTGTTAAAGAAAAGTCTCTGTTTACAATTTCTTATTCAAATCAGACCAGTAATCTAAGAACACTTTGGTCTTTTAACAGCAAGACAACAACAAAACCCACAAATTTTAGTTTTGTACCAGCTTACTTTCTAAATTGACACATAGTGTTACACTCGTTTCAGGTATACTACAGTGATTGGACAACTCTATATGTCGTGCTGTGCTCCCCACACGTGTGGCCACCATCTGTCATCATACAGTGCTATTACAATGCCACTGACTATACTTCCTATGCTGTGCCTTTTATCCCCATGACTTATTTATTCCATAACGGGAAGCCTGGGTCTCCGGCTCCCCTTTCCTCTTTTTGCCCATTCCCCACCGCCCTTTCTGGCAACCGTCATTTTGTATGCTGCATTTATGCTTCCGTTTCTGCTTTTTGTTCACTTAGTCATGTGTTTTCTTTCCACATTTCACATATAAGTGAAATCATATGGTATTTGTATGTCTCTGACTTATTTCACTTAGTATAACATCTTCTGGGTCCATCCATGTTGTCACAAATAGCAAGATTTCATTCTTTTTTTATGGCTGAGTAATAATATACTACATGTTCTTTATTCATGCATCTACCAACAGACACTTGGGTTTCTTCCGTATCTTGACTAGTGTAAGAAATGCTGCATTAAATATAGGAGTGCATATATCTTTTCCAATTAGTGTTTTTATTTTCTTTGGGTAAATACTGGATCATATGGTCTTTTTATCTTTAATATTTTAAGGAATCTCCATACTGGTTCCCACAGTGGCTGCACCAATTTTGTCCCCACCAACAGTGCATGAGAGTTCCTTTTTATCCACATCCTAACATTTCTTTTTGATTCTACCATTCTGATAGGTATAAGGTGATATCTCATTGTGGTTTTGATTTGCATTTTACTGATGATTAGACACGTTTAGCATCTTTTCATGTATCTGTTGGCCATCTGTATGTCTTTTTTGGCAAAAATGTCTATTCAGGTCCTCGGCCCATTTTTAAATCAGATTTTTTTTTTTTTAGTGTTGAGTTGTATGAATTCTTTATATATTTTTGATATTAACCCCTTATTGGATATATAACGTGCAAATGTCTTCTCCTATTTAGTATATTGCCTTTTCATTTGTTGATGGTTTCTTTCACTGTGAAAAAGCTTTTCATTTTTGTGTAGTCCCAATAATTTGTTGTTTTTCTTTTCTTTCTTTTTTTTTTTTTTTTTGTTTTGCTTTTGTTTCCCTTACCTGAGAAGACATATCTACAAAAATGTTGCCAAGATTAGTGCCTGTGTTCATTTCCAGGATTTTATGGTTTCAGGTCTCACAGTTAGGTCTTTAATTCATTTTCAGTTTATTTTTAGGTATGGTGTAAGAAAGCAGTCCAGTTTAATTATTTTGCATGTTGCTGTCCTGTTTTGCCAGCACCATTTATTGAAGAGACTGTCTTTTCCCCATTTTATATTCTTATCTCCTTTGTCATAAATTGACCATATAAATGTGGGTTTATTTCTTGGCTCTCTGTTCTGTTTCATTGATATATGTGTCTATTTTTGTGCCAGTAACATACTGTTTTGACTACTACAGCTTTGTAGTAGGTCTTGACATCTGGGATTGTGATATCCATTTTTTTCTTCTTTTTCAATATTATTTTGGCTATTCAAGGTTTTTTGTGGCTTCATACAAATTTTAGGATTATTCTAGTTCTGTGAAAAAATGTTTGTATTTAATGATCCTTTTAATGTATTGTTGAATGTGGTTTGTTAATATTTTGTTGAGTATTTTTGTGTCTGTTCATCAGGGATATTGGTCTGTAGTTTTCTTTTTTTGTAGTGTCTTTGTCTGGTTTTGGTATCAGGGTAATGCTGGTCTTATAGAATGAATTTGGAAGATTTTCTTTCCTTTTATGTGTTTTTGAATACTTTGAGAAGAATAGTTATTAAATCTTCTTTAAGTGTTTGGTAGAATTCACTTGAAGCCACCTGGTAATGGACTTTGGTGATAGTTTTTCAATTACTGATTCAATTTCATTACTAGTAATTGATCTATTCAGATTTTTTGTTTCTTTCTGATTCAATTTTAGAAGATTGTATGTTTCCAGGAATATTCAGTTCTTCTATGTTGTCCAATTTGTTGGCATGTAATTTTTATAGCAATCTCTTAAAATCCTTTGTATTTCTGTGGTGTTGGTTATTACTACTTCATTTCTGATTTTATGTTTTTCACCTTTTTTTTGATGAGTCTGGCTAAAGGTTTATCAATTCTATCTTTTCAAAGAATCAGCTGTTTTCATTGATCTTTTAAAAATTGTTTTTCTAGTCTATTTCATTTATTTTGCTCTGATCTGTATTATCTCCTTCCTTCTACTAACCTTAGGATTTGTTTGTTCTTTTTCTAGTTCCTTTAGGTATAGGTTACATGGTTTATTTGGGATTTTTCTTGTTTCTTGAGGTGCGACTCTATCCTTTTATAAGTATACTTTGCTCTTAAATTGCTTTTGCAGTGTTCCAAAGATTTTGAACTGTTGTTTTCATTTTCATTTATTTCCATGTATTTATTTCCTCTTTTAATGTTTTCATTGACTCCTTGGTCATTTAGTAGCATATTATTTCCACGTATTTGTGTTTTTTTTCATTTTTTTCCCTTGTGATTGATTTCAAGTTTCATACTCTTGTGGTCAGAAAAGATGTGTGATATAATTTCAATCTTCTTAAATGTATTGAGATTTGTTTTGTGGTCTAATATGTGATCTCTCCTGGAGGATGTTCCATGTGCACTGGAAAAGAATGTGTATTCTACTGCTTTAGGATAAAATGTTTTCTCTATCTCTTAAAGTCAATCTGGTCTAATATGTCACTCAGACACTGTTTCTCATTGATTTCTGCCTGGACAGTATATCCATTGATGTAATTGGGATGATAACGTCCCCTAGTATTTTGTATTACTACCAATTTCTCCCTTTATGTTTCTTAATATTTACTCTATTTAGGTACTCCAATGTTGAGTGCATATTTACAACTATTATATTTTCTTGTTGGATTGATCACTTATTATGTAATGCCCTTTGTCTCTTGTTTTAAAGTGTATTTTGTCTGGTATAAGTATTGCTACCTTGGTTTTTTGGTTTTTTTTCCCTTTCATTTGCATGAAATATCTTTTTTCATCCTTTGATGACACTTTCACTGTGTAGGTGTCTTAGGTCTGATGGAGTCTCTTGTAGGCATCAGATAGGTGAGACTTGACTGTTACTCCCCCTTCCATCACCCTATGTCTTTTGATTTGAGCATTTAGACTATTAACATTTAAAGTCATTATTGATAGATATGTACTTACTGCTATCGTGTTGTTTTCTGGCTTCTTGTGTGTGTGTGTGTGTGTGTGTAGATCTGTATTCCTTTCTTTTATTGCTCTTTCCTTGTGATTAATTTCTGTAGTGTCCTGTTTGGTTTTGGAGTTTGTGGTTACTGTGAGATTTATATATAACATTCTAACTTTATAGCAGTCTATATTAAATTGATGGTCACTTAAGTTTGAACACATTCTAAAAGAACATTTTTACTACCCTTCCATGTTTTATGTGTCTGTTGTCATATTTTACATAGTTTTACTCATAATTTTCTTCTAATTATGGCCTTTTCTTTTTTCCTTAAAGAACTCCTTAAACTTTTGCTTGTCTGGGAAACTCTACCTCTCCTTCACTTCTGAATGGTAACTTCGCTGGGTGTTCTTGGTTGTAGATTTGTTTCTTCCAGCTCTTTGAATATATCATGCCACCCCCTTCTGGCCTGCACAGTTTCTTCTGAAAACAATCAGCTGGACAGCCTTATAGGGTTTCCCTTGAACATAACTTTTTGCTTCTCACTGCTTTTAAAAGTCTCTATCTTTAACCTTTGACTTTTTTTTAAATTGGGCAAAGAACTTTATTAACCTTGTTTCAAACTTTATTTCCAGGCTTCTTCAGCTTAATTAGCTGCAAAGAATGAATTGTGTGTAAGTCAAAACCGAACAGAGCTGCAATGTCCAAGGGCTTGGGTTTAAAAATATTAGCTATCTATATTAATTTTATGAGAGCCATAAACAAAATTTTAAAAAGCAGTCACAATACAAAATAGCAGCTCCCAGTCACTCCAAGCTTTATTTTCTTCAGAAGTTGACTCAATTCAGTTTGCTTCATTCTTGGAAGATTCATCAAAATTCTCCATAAGATCTGGAACTTCATCATCATCATCCTCTCCTGTAGCAAGTGGCCCTTTTCTAGCTACACGTTGTTTGCACAGCACTTCAGCCAGTCTTCTTAGACTAGTCAGACTGTCCACGCCAAGTTGGTTTAAGATACTGGGTAGCATTTCTGTCAGCTGCTCTGTCTCAGCGTGGCCTGTAATTGTGAAAGTGCCAGGGTTGCCTGAACTTCGGGTTGTTAAAGTAGATCACTGCTCCTTGGTTTGTGAACACATTCAATTCTTCAATACCAGAGATATTGTTTACCCCTAACTTCTTTAAGGAAAACTGAAGTTTTTTTTTTTTTTTTGTATCATCTGCTGTAGCCATTCTATGAACCACCTTCTTTCAGTGAGCAGCTCCCTTTCCACCAATGCACACTTTGCTTGCAGTTTGGCGACTTTCTCCTGGTTCGTGATAGTTTCTTTCATCTTGCTGGAGTGGAAATAGGACCCAGGGTTGGCACTCAGGGGTCTTGGGTGGACCAGTTGGCATCAGGTACACACAGGGACACAAGATGGCCTAACTTTTGACATTTTAATTATTATGTAAGTTGGTGTGGAGGCTCTTGAACTCATCTTGTTTAGAACTCTGTTCTTCCTGAATCTGGATGTGTTTTCTTCCTCAAATTTGGGAAGTTTTCAGCTATTATTTCTTCAAATACATTTTCTGCCTCTTTTTCTCTCTTCTCTGTCTGGGACCCCTATAATGCAAATGTTTGTTTACTTGATGTTGTCCAAGAGATCCTTTATCCTCATTAAAAAAAAATTTTTTTTTTTTCCTTTTTACTGTTCAGCTTAGGAGTTTTCATTACTCTGACTTCAGATCACTGGTCCATTATTCTGCATCTGCTAATGTACTGTTGATTCCCTCTAGAGTACTTTTATTTCAGTTATCGTGGTCTTCAACTCTGATTAGTTCCTTTATGTTTTCCATCTTTTTGTTGAAGCTCTTACTCAGTTCTTCCATTCTTTTCTCCAGTCCAGTGAGCATCCTTATAATATAAGCTTATAATATAGCATCTTATAATATAAGCTTCTTTATAATCTCCAGCTTTATAATCTCCAGCTTTATAATCTTTATAATATAAAGCTTATAATATAAGCATCTTTATAATCTCCAGTCCAGTGAGACTTTAAATGTCTTCTCAGGCATGTTGCTTATCTCCATTTCATTAGTTTTATTTCTGAGGCTTTGCCTTGTTCTTTCATTTGGAGCACATTCTTCTATCCCTTCATTTTGCCGGACTTTCTGTGTTTGCTTCTTTGAATTAGATGGAACAGCTACTTCTCAAACTTGAGAAAGTGGTCTTGTGTATGGTCAACCCCTATGTAGATTATGTGTGCCTGGTGACTTTGGCTGGTTGGCTGGTATGGGGGTCCTGGGGTATACCATCCTGGGCCTGTCCTGGTGGGATGGCCACAGCTGATGTGGGCATGAGATTGGTGGTCCCAGGGTTCTCTGTGCAGAGGGTGCCCTGGAAGGATGGATAAAGTTGAAATGGGTGCAAGCTGGGGTGTCCTAGGGTGCTCAGCAAAAGGGGTGCCCTGGTGGGTCAGCAGAAGCAGAGGCAGGCCTAAGCTGGGAGGTCCCAGAGTGCTCTGCACCAGAGGTGCCCTACAAGTCATCTGGAGCCAAAGTGGTATGGTTCTGGAGTGTTCTGGCATGCTTTACCTCTCTGTCACCTTGGTGACATGGCTGGAGCTGTAGTAAACACTGCCCAGGGCTAGGCTGGTGTGCACTGCACTGGGGACACTTTACTGAGATGACTGGAACAGGTGTGGGCTAGGGGCTCCAGGCCCATGAGGTGGTAGGCCAGCCGAGACACCTGGACGCTGCTTCCATCCTTTCTACCAAGGTGGAGAAGGAACATAAACGGTGGTACTCGCCAGCCCCTCTGACCCAGAGTTCCAACCACTCTCTTTCCATCTGGCAGAGTTCTAGGGCTGGATCTTCTATATTCTAGCTGCTCTTGAAACCACAGCTTTCTGTCAGTACCCAGGGGACCTGGGGCTGGTGTGTGGTAGGGGCCCAGGGTTCACTGAGGACATAGAAGGACAGCTATGGCTCTGGACGCTGCTTCCATCTGCGTTATCAGGGTGGCTGGGGAATGTAAACCAAGGTGCTCAGCAGCCTGTTGGACCCACAGAGTTCCAGAACACCCCTCATCACAGGGCAGGGTTCTAGGGCTAGTTCCTTTATATTCTAGTTGATCTTTTGAACTGCAGTTTTTTGTTTTTTTGTTTTTTTCTGTGCCCCAGGCAAACAGATCTGCTCATAATCCCTTGGGTTCTATTCCTCCTTGCTGCAATCTATAGCATCAAAGTGAGAGTTCCTTTCTTCCAGTGTCTCCATCTTTCCTGCCCTTCTCTCAGTCTTTGATTGTGCAGGAGCTTCTCAGCCCTCAGTTCTTCAGAGGGAATTACTCTAGAAATAGGTGTATATTTGGTGTGTCTGCGGAGGAGGTGAGTTCAGGATCTTACATCACAATCTTAAACCAGAGCCTGTAAATTCACTAAAAAAATTTTTTTAATGTTTATTTTTTAGAGAGTGAGTGAGCACAACTGGGGGAAGAGCAGGGAGAGAGAAAAGGAGAGACACAGAATGTGAAGCAGGCTCCAGACTCTGAGCTGTCAGCACAAAGCCACCACAGGGCTCAAACCCACGAACCTTGAGATCATGACCTGAACCAAAGTTGGACGCTTAACTGACTGAGACACCCAGGTGCCCCTAAAGAAATTCATTTTAATCTTAATCTACAATTCCTTTAAGGATTCCCTTTTCACAAAGCTTTTATAACTTTCCTCTTTTATATTCAGATTTTTGTCCTAAGTTTTTCCTTTTTAAATAACCAGCCTCATGTTAGGACAAGATTACTTTCTTTTTCCAACCAAAAATGCATTTCCATTCCTCATACCTTCTTCTACCAAAAGCACACATTTTACTAGAGATGTTTCCCTTATTATTTTTTATATATACTCATGTGTATTAGACTTCTTAACTCTTAAAAATTTAATTTCTAGTAAAATCTAGGTAGTGTGAATCTGTTACGCCAGCATTTTTTAGATTGGCAAATTTATGAATACATTTCTAGAAACGTGTGCTTCTTTATAATACAATCTTTCAATGAAGCACAAAAATATTTAGTAACCGATCCAAATGTATCTTTAGTTTCTCTGTATTAAGGAAGCCAAAACCAAGTAAACCTATATTCAGTAATTAATATTTAATTTTATCTTATTTGGAAATGATCTAGATATTCAATGAATTTAACTTAACTCATCCTGTAACAAAATTTTAAAGTTTCAGGTTATCAAAAACATTGGGCAACCATTGAAAAGTTTACCTAAAAGCCTTTTAACTTGACAGGTATTCAATTTACTTATTTTTAACAGTTATGTTTAGATCATCCACAAAAACTTCATGAGATTTCAGACAAAATTAACCATTCTCCCAAGCTATTTTGTTGTTGAAAAATTTTGCAGCCTAAATAATATGAAATTATTTAACTTTTAGTAACTGAGCAGAGTAGATGTTTTCACTTACAGGTCTATTTTAATTAACTCAAAAACCTTAAATTATTTGTAATGCCAAATATTTACCAGGTCATATGAACCTGAAATTTATTTGGATTAAGTTTGTATCTTATTTTGGAGAGTTTATGAATACTAAATTTATACAAATGCTCGTTAAATAGAGTTGTTTTACAAATTAATTTTGGCAGTAACGTACAGGAACAAAAAAATACCCTACCTCTAAATGACATACACACATATACATATAGACAAATACATCTCAGAGCTTGGTTTTAAAACAATATAAAACTTACCAGTTTTTGAATCGTAGGGGGAATATTAATTTCCTCAGATCATTCAAGTCATTTGCTATTTTTGGAGAGGTCTTTTAAGACTGGTATTTGTCCCTGGAAGTAATCTTCTAGAAGCTGTGATCTATAGTTTGGGCAAGAGTACTAATTGCACTTTGTATTTTTAACAAGGCCTCTTTCCTTCCATTTTTTTCTTTTTCATTTTCAAGAGATTGTGGGCTGTGTTTACACTTCAAAGACACAACGATATCTGTAACTTTAAGGGACAGAGAAGAAATCTAAGTTTGTAAGTGCTTTAAGGACAGCTCAATTTTGTTCCAATGTCCTGATCTTTTATAATATCTACAAGCATTTTGAGAGGAATAGGTCACTTTGGGGATTGGTAAAATAGGTGGGTTTTGACCTTTTTTCTAGATTTGCAGTTCTGGTTCTGTAGGGATTTGCAAGGCAAGAACTGTAATTACAACCTGAATATCAAGGGACTAACCCACCTTTCTAACTTCTTTCTGTCAGGGAGATTGAAAAGATTTATGCCTTTGTAAAGTCTGTGTACAGCATTTTGACTACACAGTTCTGCCTTGGCCTTGAATATTGGCCTTTAGCTGATGATTTGTAGGAGGGCGTAGGAGAAATTTTCGTCATCTGTTTTCTCTGTGATGGGGTGCTGTGAATCATCATGAATCTTTCTAATTTTTCTCTAAATTTGGTAGGATCTTCTAAAAGATTTGCTGTCCAGGGGACACGAATTTCTTTTTAGTGGGGAGTTTAGGATATATGTGCAAAGGACAATGCATGAGAATGCCTGAAGCCAGGAGAGCCTGATTGCAGAGCCCTAAAAAGTAGAAGGAATTACAAGGACCACCTTCTGCTAAATTTACTTTCTGGTTTTCAGGATTTACATGAGTAACCTGTATAATTTGGCCTAAATATTAGGCCAGAGTGCTCTCTGTAAATCCTGGAGGAAGAAGCAGTTGGAGGCCAGAGATTTTGAGAAGGAAACTTTACATTGAATGTAGATATTAAAATGAAAAATCAGAAATTAGACTTATTAAAGGAGTCCATAAGACCAGCCATTCTATAAAGCTTTTTTTCTTTCTTTAAAGGATCCATCATCTGGCCATTGATGAATAGGATCTTCTTAATCTTACTGATGACCCAGACCAATAAACATTTTTTTAACGGAAAGACCCTGAGGCAACTTTCCAGTCTGAGATTATGGACACAGAGGTACCCTTGGCCCTCATTATTGAAAAGTTTTTGCCCGAAAATGGTATAAGAAAACAAAGGCCTTCATTGTACCGGAAGTAAGAATGGTGTCATCAAGATAGTTTCTCTGGTCTCCTGTGAAAATATGACACCTCTCCAGTCACAGACATGCTAGTCCATGACACTGAACAGGCACTACTGGAATGGTACATTCCAGCACTAACATAACAAGCAACAAAGGCTGAGATGAAAATTGTGTTTTATGGGCTGGGACCCCTTATGAGAAACTCCCCTGAAAGCTGGAATGGCCAGAAAAAGAATGTTGCTTATAACTGTGTACCTTTTCGAGGTTTATTTATTTTTGGGACAGAGAGAGACAGAGCATGAACAGGGGAGGGGCAGAGAGAGAGGGAGACACAGATTCGGAAACAGGCTCCAGGCTCTGAGCCATCAGCCCAGAGCCTGACGCGGGGCTCGAACTCACGGACCGCGAGATCGTGACCTGGCTGAAGTCGGATGCTTAACCGACTGCACCACCCAGGCGCCCCAATAACTGTGTACCTTTAAACAGCCTATTTGGCCACCAAGGTGCACTCAGATGGTGCATCCTCTGGATGATGGAGACCAGAGGGAATATTCTCACCAGTCACAAAGCCAAGCTCTCAAGTATATAAAGACAGACAAAAGGAAAAGCCTTGTGGATTTTTTTTTTTTTTTTTTTTTCATAGAGGACCCACAGCAAAGTTTGTCCAAACAGATGCTGGCTCAAACAGCAGGACCTATACCTGTAAGGACCTATACCTGCATTCTTTCCCTATAGTAATTCTTTTTCATGAAGCAAAAAAGCTATTCCATCTCTAGGAGGAGTTGAATTATTCCAACCAAGAGTAGTCCATCAAATTTACAAGAGTTGCTAAGTCCAAGAACTGGTTACGCAAATATTTTCTTCTGCTAATCTAAATTTAGAGAAAAAGGACTCTCCCCACTCTTGCTCTGTCAGACACTGAAGGCAGAGAACCAGAAAGCTATTGTGGTAAAGATTCTTACCTTCTGCCAGCTGTTGATCAGATGTGTTGGCATCTCTCAGCTGCAGCAGCCTCAAAGCAAACAGTATCCAGTCTGGGAAATTTGTCCCACCCCTACGCCAACTGATGGGGAAGAAAATTTTTTCTCTACCTTTAGTTGACATGAGAAGATTCACATGAGAAAAAAAGAAAAAAAAAGTCAAATTATGTGTGCATAGAGGCCCTAAGAAATCAATGACGAAGGCATGTAGGTTTTACATGTTTTAGACAAAGAAATATAAATCTGTGAGGAATGGACAGGACAAACAAAACTTATGTTCAAGAGCTTCAATTAGTAAAGAATTCTAAACAAGATTTGCGCTGAGGTAATAAATTAGTAAAAGTGACACAGTTTGTTTATAGAGGGTTTTTCAGCCCTGAATTACCTTTTTTCTGATGAGAAGAATATCTCTCCTCCTTCTGGTACAGGGAGGGTCCCTTTCACACAGGAGATGTATTCATTGCTTTCAGGCGACAAAGGAAGGTCAATGGCCATTTTTAAAGTAACTTTAATTCAAAATAATTAATATCTCACTGTGGAAATTTGTGGGTGGCCTTCTCTGGGCCCCTCCACTGGTAAACCTGGGACCTCATCAGGCAGCCAGACCGAATGGAGACTTGCCAGTTTAATGCTGCTGTCTCAGAAAAATTTTCAGGAGGAGGGTTCCCTCTGCCCTGGAGGCCATGTAGGTAGTTTGGGACAACCGGTACTACACATTCCTGAAGGTTCTATGCTGCCCAAGGCTGGAACTGCACAAGCACAGGCCACACAGGTCAGGGAAGCCAGGGACCTGTTAAAAGGCAAGTGTCAGGAGGCTGGGTCACAGGAATGGGCTGTAGGGGGTACCAGGCAACTGCCTAATTGCAAACACTAACCTACATGAATGTGCGTATTCCCCCCTGAAGACAGAGCTGGAGGAAACTGAACTGCCTTGCCAAGGTGTAGACGGGCTGACTGATGGGGTATCCTCCAAGAAGAGACATCTGGGAGTCTTGATTACTGGATTTGTTCTGGAAAGTCAGTCTTGTTTCTTCCAGCGATGCCTTTAAGGGGGAATACGCACATTTGTGTAGGTTAGGGTTTAGAATTAGGCAGATGCCATGGATCCTCAAAAGCCCACTCTTGAGATCTGAACTCTCCCAACGTTATCCAGTTCCAGGTCCCTGGGTCCCCTGACCTGCATAGCTGGTGTTTGCTTAGTCTGCAGCCCATTAGCCCACTGAGGGTAGCTGTGGCCCTCCAGGCCTGCGGAACTCAGGCCAGTTCCCAACCACCTACATAACCTCCAGGGCAAAGGGATCCCACCCTCAAAAACCTTCTGTGGCAACACCTTTAAACTGGTGACAGTCAGTACATATTTGACTGGCTGCTTGATTGGATCCTGGGCCTCTCCAACAATCAAGGCTCCCAGGTGTCTCTTACTGAAGGGTACCTCATCTAGTTTGCTCAGCCCCACCCTGGCAAGGCAGTCCGGTTTCTTTCAGTGATGTCATCTGGGGGAATATGCATGTTTGTGTAGGTTAGGGCTTGGAATGAAGCAGATGCCTTAGGTCTCCAAGATCCTGTTCCTGTGCCACAGCCTCTCCCGTTCGTGCCCATTTCCAGGTTCCCAGCTTACCTGACCTGCGTGGCTTGGGTATTCGCAATTTATCTCCTTCAGGTTCCTTGAGGGATTCAGTTCCTTTAGACCCATGGAGCTTGGACCTTTCCCAAATAATGACACAGTTTCTGCTATGTTGTGGGCCCACCATGAAAGTCACCTGGAAGCAGCAGCCGGTGATTGGCAACAGTCCCCATTTGGGCTTGATGTTTGAGAGCTTGGGACTTCTGCAACCTTAGACTGAAGGAACCTCTTATTAGATGATACCATGGCCAGCACCCCAGACCTGCCCCACCAATGCAGGCCATTAATTCAAGCTCTGCCTTCAGGGAGTGAATTAGGTTAGCTTTGCATATATACATATGTCTTTTCTTCAAGAGATTCTCTTGTGACCCAGCCTCTCAAGACCATGGGTATGTTTTAAGTCCCCGGCTACCCTAAACTGTGCAACACACTCATGTGCAGTTCATTTCCTTCAGCTGGCCTGAGACACCAGGAGCCCTCCAGGTGGTTGGAGCTGGGGCCTGTCAACAGCCACCTGCATAGCCTCCAGGGAGAAATAAATCCACGCCACGACCCTTCATGAATCTGAGGTGACAAATTTAAACTGGCAACATTCAATCCCCATAAACAGGTCCCAGGTTTACCTGTAATCAAGACTCCCGGGTATCTCTTAAAGCCAACCTTTTAGCTTCCAGCTTAAACCAGGGGCTTCTGTGGGAGCCCTCATTGTTGGAAAAGCCCAGGACCCGATCAGACAACCAGTCCAAATTGCGACAGACTGTTGCCAGTTTAAATCTACCACTTAATGTTCAAGGGGTGGGCTTGCTGCACTCTGAGGCCATTAAAGGGGTTGGGGATCACCCAGAGTTCCCTGGGCCTGAAGGCCAGGTGACAGAGTGGGGGTTGTACAGGCACAGGCCGCACAGGTCAGGGTAGCCAGACACATAAAACAGGGCAATGTTGGATGAGGCTAGGTCATAGGAGGAGGGTCATGGGGGGGTACAAGACATCAACCCTAATGCATAAAGGCCTAACTATCCACAGTGGCACATTCTGCTTAAAGACAGAGCTGTGGATTTTTCAACTGATTTGCAGGGGAGGAGCTAAAAGCACATGACAGGGTATCCTCCATTTGGAGACACCTTGGGGTCCTGGTTCCTAGAGAAGCATGGGACCCCATCAGGCAACAAAAAATACAATGGTAACTATGCCTCACTCATTCACCCTACAAAATTGCTCGAGATGATTTGAGTGATATTTAATTGCAAAGATCCCTGGAGACCTATAAAACTTAAACTCCAGGTGTTGGCCTGATCACCCATTTCAGTGAGTTCTAGCCTATATTGAAAATAACTGAGGAAAACATTCCAGTGCTCTTATTAGGAGAATTGAGTAACAGATGTAGAGAGGAAAGTGTTGGCATAGAAAGTAATCCCCAGAGCAGGAAGAAACCAGTCCCTTTTCTCTTAAGGACACTAATCCACACCCCAGGAAAAGGATTATTTTAACCCCTTTGACCCTGGTAAATTTAACTAAAAAGCCAGGCCTGTGAAAACAGACAAAACTAAAACAAATGAGAATATGGAACCAATCAGAGACACTGAAGAGCGAGCTTAGACAAGAAATGACAAACATTAGAATGGAATTCTAACAAACTGAAATGGACACAAGCTCAGCAGTTATTAGATTTATGGTCCAAAGAAAAACAAAACATGGTCCTTATTGGAACAGAGATTGTGCAACTTGGACTCATTACCACTGACGCTAAATTGAAACAACACCTTAGAGCATTTGGAGAAAATAATACTAATTTGCAAAGATACTTAGGGAGCAGCAACCTAGAGATTAAAATGGCCTATACCTAATATACGTTCCCTAAAACATCTCTATGGAAAACAGCAGGGGAAACTATTAATAATAAAATGATGGCTATTAACTATGATTAATGATAGGGGGCAGATACCCTCACCATTACTTATGGAAGCAACAGAACAAATTTAAAAGGTCAGTCTAAAAGCTGCACCCTGCAGGACAGAGCAGGATTATTCACAGTCTTTGCAGGTGCCAGAAACACAGGACTGATTGGCTTGATAAGAACAACTGAGGAACTAAGTCAAGATAAAGACTATGGCTTACACATACACACACACACACACACACACACAAACAGACAAAACAGGCTGATACAATATATCAAATCAAAATAGACCATATAGATCTACAGTTATAAGGTCCTATTAGCCTCTGAAACCATTTAGACCACCACCCTTTAAAACAAGTTATAAAAATAGAAATCCAAATAGAAACCTCAAAAACTACACACAGTCTTAGAGAAATGGAAACAACCAAACCTTTAAGTAAATAGACTTACAGAATATAAACCCACATTTGGAGTCACTAACCTTTTTATTGTAAACACTAGCTCCTTTATGAAACCTAATCCCATTAATAAGCAAGCCAGGGAGTGCCAAAGAGAGCAAAACCCTATCAGCAGTCTCTGTCTCTAGGCCTAAGCCAGAGGCAATTGCCCATAAGCTACACTGGCCATGTCAACCCTTTTGTAAATAAAAATAACTACAGTATGCCATTATGTTCTTAAAGTTTCCCAAGTAACATTGATACAAGGATATCCTACTAATTTAGAAAACTCTTTGACAATAAAAAGGGACTATTAAAGAATTAGGAGGAAAATTAACCCCAGGGACATGGGTATCTACATTCCTAGCAATGGAAGATAGATATAGGCCACCTCATTACAGCTAAATGCCATATAGGCTGCAGTTTAGAAAACATTCTTGGATGAAATCTTGCCATTTTCGACTACATGGATGGAACTAGAGGGTATCATGCTTAGCGAAATTAGAGAAAGACAAATATCATGATTTCACGCATATGGAGAATTTAAGATACAAACCAGATGAACATAAGGGAAGGGAAGCAAAAATAAAAACAGAGAGGGGGACAAAACATAAGAGACTCTTAAATATAGAGAACAAACAGGGTTGCTGAGGGATTGGGGGTGGGGGATGGGCTAAATGGGTGAGGGGCTTACAGGAGAACACTTGTTGGGATGAGCACTGGGCCCTATACATAGGGGATGAATCACTGGAATCTACTCTTGAAATCATTATACCATTATATGCTAACTTGGATGTAAATTAAAAAATAAATTAAACATTTTTGGAATGGATGATAGGACATACAAAAATCAAGGTAAACATTTAGGAACTCATAAATAAATTACTGTGCCTACTCTTTTGCCATATATTAACCCAATCTGGCCCATTAAAAAGCCAGACATATCATATAGATTTACAGTAGATTATAGGAATTTAAACACTCTTCCCAAATTGAGGGAGCACTCTCATATATAGATGCTATCATAAATATCACCACTGGATCTGGAACTGATTACCTGGTGATAGATTTATCTGACATGTTCTTTGCTATTCTAATTGGTGAGGAAAGCCAACCCATGACTGCAGTCACATGGGAAGGCAGACAATATCAGTTTACTAGGGTATCACAGGATACCTTAACAGCTCAGTAAGAGCCCACAACCATCTAACACAAGACATTCAGGGCTTTGATGAAAACACAACACCTACAAACCAGCATTATGCATATTAATGATATCCTTATATGTGATAATTTGAAAGAACAGAAAGGGTAAAAAATAGAGTTAATTTAATTCCATCCATATGAATCCAAGTAATGACCAAGGATCCCAAGCTACAGTAAAATTTCTAGGCATGAGTAGGTCCCCTGAAGGCAGAAAAATATCAGACCCAGTCATAAAGAACATAGATTGCATACCAGCCAATTGAAAAGCTCAGCTGGGTACTCCATGAGGCCCTACAAAATACAGAGCCACTGACAAAAAACAAATGAATTATACTTCACACAACAGCCTATTCTGGAATGGGTAAAGCAGACTCTGGACAGAGGGAAACTATTCCTGACCATAAACTCTTATCACGGAAATGGCATATTTCTAGGCAGGACAAATGGACGGAGGACCAACCCTCTGCATAAGCTAAGCTAATCTCAGCAAAGCCAGTAGTGGTGCCAGATGTTCAAAGGGTAAGCCCATCTGAGCTCAGGTGATTGGGCAATCAGGAGCACCCTTGCCTATGGCTCAACAATACACGGTCTATAGATGGATCACCTCCATGACACCATCTGAATTATGCTGTCTGTTCATGGCCTTGAGGACTAATGATGGTCTAACCCCAACAGAATCAGGTTCAGAAGAATCAGCACAATATGCTCAACAAATAGTCATAAAATAGGTGATTGAATAGTCTGTTAATGAGAATCAGAATGAAGTATAACTTTTCTCAGACTAAATGGGCAGTAGCTAATGGAGTAGCTCTTTGGTCAGGAACATGTTGAGGAAATCATGCAAATGAGAAATAAGAACATATGGGGTAAGGACACATGGCAGAATATAGCACTAGCTGACATCTCCATATTAATGACATATATCAAAAGGACAATGCTGAAGGAACCAAATAACCAGGTAGACAAACTCACTAGGAAAATTAAAAAGGCAAAGATTTCTAAAATTTAACTTTAAAAACCTGAATGATTTAGGGACTTTTGGGGAGGATGGTGGAGTAGGAGGACCCCAGGCTCACCTCATCCCATGGATACAACTAGAAAACACTAACATCAGTGTAAATAACCCAGAAGATAACCCAAAGACTGACCGAATAATCTCCACAACTAAGTGTAGAGAAGAGGTCACATCAAAGAGTGTAAGAAGGGCAAAGACACAGGAACTAAATAGACTCACTGGACTTTCTGTGGGAAGGAGGGACACTGTGGGTATGGAGAAGGGAGAGAAACAGATCCGCACACTGGGAAGCCTGCATAGGGAAGATGATTCCCTATAGCATTTGGCTTTGAAAACTAGAGGGGCTGAATTTTGTGAGTTCTTACAACCAATGGAATGTAAAACTTGGAATTAAAAAAAAAAATTAGTGGGCTAGGCTCTAGGAGAGTTGGGAGAATAAAAGGAAACCTTTCATGCCATTAAAGGGACATTACAACAAACAGGCCACAAAGATACAACATAGAAGCAGAGTTTGAAAAATTCTTGGAGCATAAGGGAGGGAGAATTGTTTACTAATCTCAAAGTGTGTCCCAGAGATACAGAAATTTCTGGGGAAGTCCCCCAGGAACAAAGTAACTGGCAGGTGCCATTTCCTCCCTCACTCCCAGTATAAACACAAAACCATTTGGGGCATCCACTACCTAACTTATTAGCACTGCCAGCCTGCCGCCCCACTCCCTTGTGCTGTGCTTTGGCAGATCTTTCCTCTCTAATATGCTCTTGGCCAGAAACCATACAGGGCAGTGCCACAGGTCTGGCAGTGTGCAAACAGCCCCAATAGTGGCCAGCACCACTCCAAAGTGACTCTTTTTCTTTTTCCCCTCCCTACCCACTCAAAGTGATTCTTGCCCTAGAAAAATGGAAATATAATCACACATACTAGCCATACAGGCCACAGAAGTGGGCTGGAGGTCCTACCCACCAACAAAAGCTTCTCAGGGGACAACACAAGGAAAGTGCCCTGCAGTTTTGTACTACTGCATCTCTGGCAAATACCTGGTCTAACTCAACTCAAGCCCAAGGTATCCCCAGACTGACCCACAAACACCACAAGGACCAAACACTATCTGCAACAGGCAAAAAGAACCACCGCAGATGACTGAAGGAAAAAGCAGCTCAGCCACAATAGTAGAGGGTATGTATCACACATAGGAGACAACCCTGAAGCATCAAGTTCTGGTGAATAGAGGACACTGCACAACAGGGCACTATAGAACCTCTTCTTTATAAGGTCATTACTTTCAAGTGCAAGAGACAAACCTCTTTTTCCTAACACACAGAAAGAGACACAGAGTTAGATAAAATGAGGAGACAGAGGAATATGTTCCAAACGAAAGATCAGAACAAAATCACAGCATGGGATAATAATAAGTGATATGCCTGATAATTTACAGTAATGATCATAAATATACTGACTGGGCTTCAGAAAAGAGTGTAGGAAAACAGTGAGACCCTTAACAATGAGATAAAAAATAACCAATTAGAGATAAAGAACACAATAAATAAAATTAAAAATACACTAGATTGAATAAATAGATGAGACAAAGCAGATGAATCAGCAACCTGGAGTATACAATAATAGAAAGTAATCAAGGGGCGCCTGGGTGGCGCAGTCGGTTGAGCGTCTGACTTCAGCCAGGTCACGATCTTGCGGTCCGTGAGTTCGAGCCCCGCGTCAGGCTCTGGGCTGATGGCTCGGAGCCTGGAGCCTGTTTCCGATTCTGTGTCTCCCTCTCTCTCTGCCCCTCCCCCGTTCATGCTCTGTCTCTCTCTGTCCCAAAAATAAATAAAAACGTTGAAAAAAAAATTGAAAAAAAAATAGTAATCAAGTCGAGCAAGATAGAGAAAAAAATTATGCAAAATGAGAATAGACTAGGGAACACATGGTCATTATCAAGTGTAATAACATTTGCATTACAGGGATCCCAGAAGAAGTAGAGAGAAAGGGGGGCAGAAAATTTATTTGAAGAAATAATAGCTGAAAACTTCTCTAATCTAGGGAAGGAAACAGAAATCCAGATCAAGAAGTCACGGAGATCTCCCAACCAAATCAACCCAAGGAGGTCTACACCAATATACATAGTAGTTAAGATGTCAAAAGAAGTAGTGATAGAGAATTTTAAAGGCAACAAGAATAAAAAAAGCAGTTATATACAAAGGAAACCCTATAAGGCTATCAGCTGATTTTTCAGCAGAAACTTTGCAGGGCAGAAGTGAGTAGCATGATATAATCAAAGTGCTGAAAAGAGGGGCACCTGGGCGGCTTAGTCAGTTGAGCTTCCAACTTCGGCTCAGGTCACGATCTCACAGTTCGTGGGTTCAAGCCCCACGTTGGGCTCTGTGCTGACAGCTCAGAGCCTGGAGCCTGCTTCGGATTCTTTGTCTCCCCCTCTGTCTGCCCCTCTCTGGCTTACACTCTTTGTTTTTGAGAGGGAGAGAAAGACAAACATTAAAAAAAAAAAAGAAACAAAGTGCTGAAAAGAAAAATAATCTGCAGCCAAGAAGACTCTACCCAGCAAGGCTATCATTCAGAATAAAAGGATAAAGAGTCTCCCAGACAAACAAAAGTTAAAGGAATTCATGACCACTAAGCCAGACCTACAAGAAATGTTAAAGGAGACTCTTAGACTGGAAAGGAAAGACCATAAGCACGAATAAGCAAAATGGGAAGCATAAACGCAGTAAAAATAAGTACATCTGTAAAAATCAGTCAAGGGAATAAAAAAAAAGGGATATACTGTATGATGCCATATTCCTAAAGCATGGGGAGGAGTAAAGAATGGGTTCAAACTTAAGCAAACATCGACTTAATATAGACTGTTAAACACAAAGGATGTTATATACAAACTGCTAACCACACATCAAAAACCAGTAATAGATATGCAAAAAATAAAGAGAAAGGAATCCAAGTATATCAGTAAAGAAAGCCAGCTAATCGTAAGATATGAGAGCAGAGAAAAAAATGGAGAAAAACTACAAAAACCACCATAAAGTAATAAAAAGGCAATAAATATAATCCTATCAGTTGTTTATTTGAATGTGAATGGGCTGAACACTCTAAGCAAAATACATATAGTGATGGAATGGATTAAAAAAACAAAACAAAAATAAGACCTATCTATATGCTGCCTACAAGAGACTCATTTTAGACCTGAAGACACATGTAGATTAAAAGTGAGGGGATAGAGAATATTAACCAAGCAAATATATTTTAAAAGAAATCTGGGGTAGCAATACTTATATCAGATCAAATGGACTTTAAAACAGATCTCCTTGGTGGTGGAGGCCGAAAGGACAATGGAATCCCTTCCGGATTTCCCTGAGCGTCTTAAGATGACCCTGGACTTACTGTGTGGACAGAGAGAGCAGGCCCAGCTTATTATATCATTCTGATTGTCAATGGACACCATTTGAGGGCCCATCAGGCTCTTTTGGCTGCTTGAATTATACATTTTAGAAGTTACTGTGAGGTTAAGAGATGTGTGAGGAAGTATTTTGAAAATAGAAAATTCCAGAAATACAGGAGTGCTGGCAGGAAGATGGCAGCATAGGAGGACGCTGGGCTCACCGCGTCCTGCTGACCACTTAGATTCCACCCACATCTGCCTAAATAACCCAGAAAACTGCTGGAAGACTAGCAGAACGGACTCTCCAGAGCCAAGCGTAGACGAGAGGCCCACGGAAGAGGGT
The DNA here is from genome assembly GCF_022837055.1 of Prionailurus viverrinus. Taxonomy (NCBI): domain Eukaryota; kingdom Metazoa; phylum Chordata; class Mammalia; order Carnivora; family Felidae; genus Prionailurus; species Prionailurus viverrinus. The sequence continues at coordinate 18,975,630 of NC_062577.1, forward strand.
CTGCCTCCCTCCTGGTGCTGCAGGGCCCCTCCCAAAGCGGACCACCAAAGGCAAAGTGAGCTGAGTCTGCCCCTCCCGCCCCTGTGCACCTTGCGAATCCACCCTGGCTAATATGCCAGATCCCATCGAAGCAGCACCACAAGCCTGGCAGTGTGCAAGTAGCCCAGACAGGGGCCACACTACTCCACAGTGAGTCCCACCCCTGGGAGAGGGGAAGATAAGGTACATGCCAGTCTGACTGCGGCCCCAGCGGTGGGCTGGGGGCAGACATCAGGTCTGACTGCGGCCCTGCCCACCAATGCAAGTTACTCCAGACAGACACAGAGGAAGAGCCCTGCAGTTTGGAGCCCCCCCAGGGACTACCCAAAATGATGAAACGGAAGAATTCTCCTCAAAAAAAACTCCAGGAATTAGCGACAGCTAACGAACGGATCAAAATGATTTAAGCAATGTAACAGAAAATGAATTTAAAATAATAGTCATAAAATTAATCGCTGGGCTTGAAAAAAGTATAGAGGACAGCAGATAATATTACTACAGAGATCAAGGGACTAAGAAACAGTTAGGAGGAGCTAAAAAATGCTATAAATGAGCTGCAAAATAAAATGGAGGCGACCACAGCTCAGATTGAAGAGGCAGGGGAGAGAATATATGAATTAGAAGGTAAAATTATGGAAAAAGAGGAAGCTGAGAAAGAGAGAGAAAAAAATCCAGGAGTATGAGGGGAGAATTAGAGAACTAAGGGACACAATTAAACGCAGTAACATGCACATAATTGGGATTCCAGAGGAGGAAGAGAGACAAAGGTGCCAAAGGTGTACTTGAAGAAATCATAGCTGAGAACTTCCCTGATCTGGGGAAGGAAAAAGGCATTGAAATCCAAGAGGCACAGAGAACTCCCTTCAGACGTAACTTGAATCGATCTTCTGCATGACATATCATAGTCAAACTGGCAAAATACAAGGATAAAGAGAAAATTCTGAAAGCAGCTAGGGATAAACATGCTCTAACATATAAAGGGGGACTGATAAGACTAGTGACAGATTTATGTACTGAAACTTGGCAGGCCAGAAAGGAATGGCGGGAAATCTTCAATGTGCTGAACAGAAAAAATATGCAGCTGAGAATCCTCTATCCAGCAAGTCTGTCATTTAGAATAGGAGAGATAAAGGTCTTCTCAAACAAAAACTGAAGGAATTTGTCACCACTAAACCAGCCCTACAAGAGATCCTAAGGGGGATTCTGTGAGACAAGGTACCAGAGGCATCACTACAAGCATGAAACCTACAGACATCACATATCTGTCTATAATAACACTGAATGTAAATGGACTAAGTGCGCCAACCAAAAGGCATAGGGTATCAGAATGGATAAAAAAACAAGACCCATCTATTTGCTGTCTATAAGAGACTTCAGATTGAAAGTGAGGGGATGGAGAACTATCTATCATGCTACTGGAAATCAAAGAAAGCTGGAGTAGCCATACTTACATCAGACAAACTAGACTTTAAATTACAGGCTGTAACAAGAGATGAAGGAGGGCATTATATAATAATTACAGGGACTATCCATCAGGAAGAGCTGACAATTATAAATGTCTATGTGCCAAATACGGGAGCCCTCAAATATACAAAACAATCACAAACATAAGCAACCTTATTGATAAGAAGGTGGTAATTGCAAGGGACTTTACTCCACTTACAACAATGGATAGATCATCTAGACACAGGATCAATAAAGAACCAAGGGCCCTGAATGAGACATTGGATCAGATGGACTTGACAGATATATTTAGAACTCTGCACCCCAAAGCAACAGAATATACTTTCTTCTACAGTGCACATGGAACATTCTCCAAGATAGGTCACATACTGGGTCACAAAACAGCCCTTCATAAGTATACAAGAATTGAGATCATACCATGCATACTTTCAGACCACAATGCTATGAAGTTTGAAATCAACCACAGGAAAAAGTCTGGAAAACCTCCAAAAGCATGGAAGTTAAAGAACACCCTACTAACGAATGAGTGGGTCAACCAGGCAATTAGTGAAGAAATTAAAAAATATATGGAAACAAATGAAAATGAAAATACAACAATCCAAACGCTTTGGGATGCAGCAAAGGCAGTCCTGAGAGGAAAATACATTGCAATCCAGGCCTATCTCAAGAAATAAGAAAAATCCCCAATACAAAATCTAACAGCACACCTAAAGGAAATAGAAGCAGAACAGCAAAGACACCCTAAATCCAGCAGAAGAAGAGAAATAATAAAGATCAGAGCAGAAATAAACAATATAGAATCTAAAAAAACTGTAGAGCAGATCAATGAAACCAAGAGTTGTTTTTTTGAAAAAATAAACAAAATTGATAAACCTCTAGCCAGGCTTCTCAAAAAGAAAAGGGAGATGACCCAAATAGATAAACTCATGAATGAAAATGGAATTATTACAACCAATCCCTCAGAAATAGAAGCAATTATCAGGGAATACTATGAAAAATTATATGCCAACAAACTGGATAACCTGGAAGAAATGGACAAATTCCTAAACATCCACACACTCCCAAAACTCAAACAGGAAGAAATAGAAAGCTTGAACAGATCCATAACCAGTGAAGAAATTGAATCAGTTATCAAAAATCTCCCAACAAATAAGAGTCCAGGACCAGATGGCTTCCCAGGAGAATTCTACCAGACATTTACAGCAGAAATAATACCTATCCTTTTCAAGCTATTCCAAAAAATAAAGAGGGAAGGAAAACTTCCGGACTCATTCTATGAAGCCAGCATTACTTTGATTCCTAAACCAGACAGAGACCCAGTAAAAAAAGAGAACTACAGGCCAATATCCCTGATGAATATGGATGCAAAAATTCTCAATAAGATACTAGCAAATCGAATTCAACGGCATATAAAAAGAATTATTCACCATGATCAAGTGGGATTCATTCCTGGGATGCAGGGCTGGTTCAACATTCGCAAATCAATCAATGTGATACATCACATTAATAAAAGAGAAGAACCATATGATCCTGTCAATCGATGCAGAAAGGGCATTTGACAAAATTCAGCATCCTTTCTTAATAAAAACCCTTGAGAAAGTCGGGATAGAAGGAACATACTTAAACACCAAAAAAAACATTTATAAAAAGTCCACAGCTAATATCATCCTCAATGGGGAAAAACTGAGAGCTTTCTCCCTGAGATCAGGAACATGACAGGGATGTCCACTCTCACCGCTGTTGTTTAACATAGTGTTGGAAGTTCTAGCATCAGCAATCAGACAACAAAAGGAAATCAAAGGCATCAAACTTGGCAAAGATGAAGTCAAGCTTTCACTTTTTGCAGATGACATGATATTATACATGGAAAACCTGACAGACTCCACCAAAAGTCTGCTAGAACTGATACATGCATTCAGCAAAGTCACAGGATACAAAAATCAATGTACAGAAATCAGTTGCTTTCTTATACACTAATAATGAAGCAACAGAAAGACAAATAAAGAAACTGATCCCATTCACAATTGCACCAAGAAGCATAAAATACCTAGGAATAAACCTAACCAAAGATGTAAAAGACCTGTATGCTGAAAACTATAGAAAGCTTATGAAGGACATTGAAGAAGATATAAAGAAATGGAAAAACATTCTGTGCTCATGGATTTGAAGAATAAATATCGTTAAAAGGTCAATACTACCCAAAGGTATCTACACATTCAGTGCAATCCCAATCAAAATCGCACCAGCATTCTTCTCGAAGCTAGAACAAGCAATCATAAAATTTGTATGGAACCATAAAAGACCCTGAATAGCCAAAGTAATTTTGAAGAAGAAGACCAAAGCAGGAGGCATCACAATCCCAGACTTTAGCCTCTACTACAAAGCTGTAATCATCAAGACAGCATGGTACTGGCACAAAAACAGACACATAGACCAATGGAATAGAATAGAAACCCCAGAACTAAACCCACAAAAGTATGGCCAACTAATCTTTGACAAAGCAGGAAAGAATATCCAATGGAAAAAAGACAGTCTCTTTAACAAATGGTGCTGGGAGAACTGGACAACAACATGCAGAAGGATCAAACTAGACCACTTTCTTACACCATTCACAACAACAAACTCAAAATGGATAAAGGACCTGAATGTGAGACAGGAAACCATCAAAACCCTAGAGGAGAAAGCAGGAAAAAACCTCTCTGACCTCAGCCACAGCAATTTCTTACTTGACACATCCCCAAGGGCAAGGGAATTAAAAGCAAAAATGAACTACTGGGACCACATGAAGATAAAAAGCTTCTGCACAGCAAAGGAAACAATCAACAAAACTGAAAGGCAATCGACGGAATGGGAAAAGATATTTGCAAATGACATATCGGACAAAGGGCTAGTATCCAAAATCTATAAAGAGCTCACCAAACTCCATACCCAAAAAGCAAATAATCCAGTGAAGAAATGGGCAGAAAATATGAATAGACACTTCTCTAAAGAAGAAATCAGGATGGCCAACAGGCACATGAAAAGATGCTCAACGTCACTCCTCATCAGGGAAATACAAATCAAAACCACACTCAGGTATCACCTCACGCCAGTCAGAGTGGCTAAAATGAACCAATCAGGAGACTATAGATCCTGGAGAGGATGTGGAGAATGGGAACCCTCTTGCACTGTTGGTGGGAATGCAAACTGGTGCAGCCACTCTGGCAAACAATTTGGAGGTTCCTCAAAAAATTAAAAATAGACCTACCCTATGACCCAGCAGTAGCACTGCTAGGAATTTATCCAAGGGATACAGGAGTGCTGATGCATAGGGGCACTTGTAACCCAATGTTTATAGCAGCACTCTCAACAATAGCCAAATTATGGAAAGAGCCTAAATGTCCATCAACTGATGAATGGATAAAGAAATTGTGGTTTATATACACAATGGAATACTACATGGCAACGAGAATGAAATATGGCCTTTTGTAGCAATGTGGATGGAACTGGAGAGTGTTATGTTAAGTTGAATACGTCATACAGAGAAAGACAGATACCATATGTTTTCACTCTTATGTGGATCCTGAGAAACTTAACAGAAATCTATGGGGGAGGGGAAGAAAAAAAAAGATGTTAGAGAGGGAGAAAGCCAAAGCTTAAGAGACTCTTAAAAACTGAGAACAAACTGAGGGTTGATGGGGGGTGGGAGGGGTGGGGAGGGTGGGTGATTGGTATTGAGGAGGGCACCTTTTGGGATGAGCACTGGGTGTTGCATGGAAACCAATTTCACAATAAATTTCATATTAAAAAACCCCAAAAGACCCCCCAAAAAACAAATGGACTTTAAAACAAAGACGGGGCGCCTGGGTGGTGCAGTCGGTTAAGCGTCCGACTTCAGCCAGGTCACGATCTTGCGGTCCGTGAGTTCGAGCCCCGCGTCAGGCTCTGGGCTGATGACTCAGAGCCTGGAGCCTGTTTCTGATTCTGTGTCTCCCTCTCTCTGCCCCTCCCCCATTCATGCTCTGTCTCTCTCTGTCCCAAAAATAAATAAACGTTGAAAAAAAAATTTAATAAAAATAAAACAAAGATTAACAAGAGACAAAGGACATTATATAGTAATAAATGGGATACTCCAACAGGAAGATGAAACACTTGTTAATATTTACACACCCAACATGATCGTACCCAAATATTTAAAGCAGTTAATAACAAACACAATGGAAGTACTGGAAAGTAATACAATAATAGTAAGGGACTTTAAGACCCCACTTACATCAATGGTGAGATTATTCATACAGAAAATCAACAAGGAAACAGTGGCTGTGAATGACACATTGGACCAGATGGATTTAACAGATATATTCAGAACATTTCATCCTAAAGCAGAAGAACACACTTTCAAGTGCACATAGGACATTCTCCAGAATAGATCACATATTAGCCTACAAGTTAAATCTCAACAAATTCAAAAAGATCAGTCATTCCATGTATCTTTTACGACCACAGCATTATGAAACTAGAAATCAGCCATAAGAAGATTTTGGAAAGAGCACAAATACATGAGGTTAAATAAAAGGCTACTAAACAAAGAATGGATCAACCGAGAAATCAAAGGGAAATAAAAAAAATATATGGAGACAAATGAAAATGAAAATGAAAACACAATGGTCCAAAATCTTTGGGATGCAGTAAAAGTTGTTCCAAGAGGGAAGTTTGTAACAATACAGGCCTACCTCAAGAAGGAAGACAAATCTCAAACAACCTAGCCTTACACCTAAAGAATTTAGAAAAAGAACAAACAAAATCCAAAACCAATAGAGGGAAGGAAATAAAGATTAGAAAGAAACAAAAAAGAAACTAAAACAACAACAACAACAACAACAACAACAACAAAACCCCACAATAGAACAGATCAATGAAACCAGGAGTTTGTTCTTTGAAAATATATATAGAAAAAAATTGATAAACCTTAAGCCAGACTCATCAAAGAGAGAACTAAAATAAACAAAATCACAAATTAAAGAGAAATGACTGACACCACAGAAATACAAAAGATTCTAAGAGAATATTTTGAAAAATTATATGCCCACAAACCAGACAACCTAGAAAAAAATGGATAAATTCCTAGAAACAGATAACCTTCCAAAATTGAACCAAGAAGAAGTAGAAAATTTGAACAGACCTATTACTAGCAATGAAATTGAATCAATAATCAAAAAACTCCCCCAAAATAAAAGTCCAGGTGGCTTCATAGGTGAATTCTACCAAACATTTAAAGAAGATACCTGTTATTCCCAAATTATTCCAAAAAATAGAAAACTTCCAAATTCATTGTATGAGGACTGCATTAACCTGATACCAAAACTAGATAAAGACACTACAAAAAACAAACAAACAAACAAACAAAAAAAAACAAAAAAACAAAAACAAAAAATAACTACAGGCCAATATCTCTGATAAACACAGATGCAAAAATCCTCAACAAAATATTAGCAAACTGAATCCAACAATATGTTAAAAAAAATCATTCACCATAATCAAGTGGGATTTATTCCTAGGATGCAAGGGTGGTTCAATATTCAGAAAATCAATCACTGTGATGCAATCATATCAATAAGAGAATGGATAAAAACCATATAATTATTTCAATAGATGGGAAAAAAAGGAATTTGCCAAAATACAACATTCATTCATGATAAAAACCCTTAATAAAGTGGGTTTAGAGGGAACATACCTCAACATAATAAAAACCATATAAGAAAAAAACCCCACAGCTAACGTTATACTCAATGGTGAAAACTTAATATCAGGAACAAGAAAAGGATGTCCACTCTCATTACTTTTATTCAACATAGTAGTAAAAGTCCCAGCCACAGCAATCAGACAAGAAAAAGGAATAAAAGGTCTCCAAATTGGTAAGTAAGAAGTTAAACTTTCACTATTTTCAGATGACAGGATACTATATATAGAAAGCCTGAAAGAATCCACCAAAAAAACCTACTAGAACTGATAAATGAATTCAGTAAAGTCGCAGGATACAAAAATCAATGTACAGAAATCCACTGCATCTCTATACACTAATAATGAAGCAACAGCAAGAGAAATTAATAAAATAATCCCATTTATAATTGCACCAAAAATAATAAATAATAAAATACCTAGAAATAAACTTAACCAAGGAAGTAAAAGACCTGTACTCTGCAAACTGTAACACACTGATGAAAGGAATTAAAGACACAAACAAATGGAAAAATACTCCATGCTCATTGATTGGAAGAACAAATATTATTAAAATGTCTATGCTACCCAAAGCAATCTACATATTTAATGCAATCCCTATCAAAATGCCAACAGCATTTTCTACACAACTAGAATAATGCTAAATTTGTGTGAAACCAAAAAAAAAAAAAAAAAAAAAAACAAACCCAAATAGCCAAAACAATCTTGAAAACCAAACAGAGCTGTAGGTATCACAATTCTAGATTTTAAGATATACTACAAATCTGTAATAATCAAAACACTATGGTACTGGTACAAAAATAGACACATACATCAGTGGAATAGGTTAGAAAGCCCAGAAACAAACCCACAATTATATGGTCAATTAATCTTCAACAAAAGAGGCAAGAATATACAGTGGGAAAAGGACAGTCTCTTCAACAAATGGTGTTGGGAAAACTGTACAGCTACAATCAAAAGAATAAAATCAGACCAGTTTCTCACACCATACACAAAAAGAAACTCAACATAGATTAAAGACCTAAATATGAGACCTGAAACCATAAAAATCCTAGAAGAGAGCACAGGTTGTAATTTCTCTGACAGCACCTATAGCAATATTTTTCTAGATCTGTCTCCTGAGGTAAGGGAAATTAAAGCAAAATAAACTATTAGGATTATATCAAAATAAAACCCTCTGCACAGTGAAGGAAACTATCAACAGAAGTAAAGACAACCTACTGATTGGGATAAGATATTTGCAAATGACACATCCAATAACAGGTTAATATCCAAATAAATGAAGAACTTATATGACTCAACACCTAAAAAACAAGAAATCCAATTAGAAGTGGGTGGAAGATATGAACAAACTTTTCTCCAACGTGTATATACAGATGGCCAACAGACACATGAAGAGATGTTCATCATTCATCATCATGGAAACGAAAATCAAAACTGAAATAACACCTCAGAACTGTCAGAATGGATAAAATAAAAAAAAAACATAACAAAACTCAAGAAACAAGTGTTGGCAAGGATGTGAAGAAAAAGGAATGCTTGTGCACTCTTGGTGGAATGCACACTGCAATATGAATTCAATAGGAGTCTTTCCATCCTTTCCATAGATAGCTATGCTTTAGACATTGTGTCTTATTTAGTCCAAGCTTTGCTATCTAGATTGTTAGCAAGCAACCTAAGCTTTTGCTTGAGCAAGCCATTACACCTTTCAGTGGAGCCAGAGGCAGTTGGGTTGTAGGGTAAGTAGAAGTTCCACATCATGCCTTCTTCCTTACCACATTTTAAAAAATGTTTATTTATTTTTGAGAAAGAGAGAGTGACAGATTGTGAGATGGGGAGGGGCAGAGACAGGTGGAGACACAGAATCCGAAGCAGGTTCCAGGCTCTGAGCTGTCAGCACAGAGCCCAATGCAGGGCTCAAACTCATGAGCTGTGAGATCATGACCTAAGCCAAAGTCAGATGCTCAACCAACTGAGCCACCCAGGCACGCCAGTAAGAAACTATTTTAAAGATGTTTCTCTAACTGTAGGTTGTCAATGTTGCAGTTAAGATTTGGTTGGTGCGGGGAATACTCTTAGAACACCTATAATCTCAGGCAATGCCTGTCATCTGAGATAACACACAACCCAACCAGAAGTCAGGTAGATATCACACATCCCAATGGCTGTGATTCCTTGGGCAACTGTAAAATGAATATTCACACTTAAAGGAGGAAGTATGCCATGGGTTACCACACTTTTGTGGTTCTGCAATATCAAAAGGGAGAGTGGAGGCCACAGAAAACCCCGTTACAATAGAAGGAAAACCTGTTGCTAAGGATGTGTTGTTGGAACAGAACCAAAATACCTTTATTCTACCAGACTGTGGATACACCTACAGTACAGGTATCAATGACTGTGGCCCTGACACCTCCTTAACCAGAAGGAAACTGGACCAGAATAGTATTCTCTCTCTTACTCTAACCTATTGGAGTCAAGGGAAAGGCAAGGAACACAACATGATGGGAATGTGTAAAAGCGAATCTGACAATAGAAGAAAAAAAGATGTCATTTGTGGTCAATGGAAGATAAAGGAACTATTAAAATAACCAGAGAAATATTTCACATTGAACCTGCTAAAATCTAATAAATGTCTTAAGTGTAAATGTAACAAAAGTAATCTAATAAATGCAAATTCTACGTTAGAAAACTTAAGTAAAGGGGCACCTGGGTGGCTTAGTCAGTCAAGGGTCTGACTTCGGCTCGGGTCATGATCTCACGGTTTGTGGGTTTGAGGACTGCGTCTGGCTCTGCACTGACAGCCTGCTTGGGATTCTCTCCCTCTCTCTCTACTCCTCCCAACTTGCATGCATGCACCTTCTCTCTCAAAATAAATAAATACACTTAAAAAAAAAGAAAACAAAGTAAACTTAAGTAAAGCCACACTTGGAAGATGAAACTAATGAAGTCAAAAGAACCTGGCAGGAACTGAAAAGAGAACAGAAACACGCATTCCCTAAAATGATGATAGCCTTGAATTCTAGTGTTATGGAAATTGAACATGTACTTGATAGCATTATGCAAACTTGCACCACCTGAAGCTTTATAAAAGTGATCTTTATTTAGAAACATATTTGTCAATAAAGTTAAACAGAGTGGTTTAAGAAAGTTAAGTTTTGGTAATTTGGCAATAGGATATGGAACCATGCTAAAGTGTTGTTATACTTATTATATGGGAATATGGTTGCTTAAACTGGCTATTAAACTATGGTGTAAAAGGATGCACGTCAAATAAAAATACTCCCAAAAGATGAATGAGTGTGATTAAGACTGTAAGTGATGTAGAATCACAAGGTGTGATGATATTTTTGTGAACTTAGATTTATACTGGCTATTAGGTCCTTAGTATTAACTAATGTGGGAAGGGTTTGGAATCATAGGGTGGATATTGCGTGTTGGTTTAATATGATTTCAAAACCATTTGTTTATGACAAACATAAAAAAAAAGTTGGTTAGAAAGTTGTTTTGATATAAGAATGAAGTAAGTGGTGTCAAGATGTTAGTTCATCTGTCCTCACCCATAAGAACTCGATAGCTCAGCTCATGAGGGGCCTTGCTGGAGGATTATTAATAAAAATGTGTGGAGAAGGAACTATGGCAAGGGGCCACAAGACTGCAAATACAACAGAGCATTTCTGAGGATGAGAAGAGAGTGCTCGGTCTGCACAAGGCTACACTTTTCTGATGTAAAATAACTCTCTGAGGACCATGGGGCAATTAGCTCCTGCCTGGTAAAGACAACACTTCTACCTGCAGCGGCCAGAGCTGTGCAGTCACCCCTCGAGGATGATCATCTTGTCTCTCAACACCAGCACTGTCACCCTTAGCAATGTGCTCTAGGAACATGAGACTTGCACCTTTGCACTTGGAGCTGGACTTGGAATTAGGCAGATGACAGGTACTGCCAGTAGCCTGTTCCTGTGACTTAACCTTGCCTTCCATTGCCCTGTTCCCAGGTCCCTGGCTACCCTGACACTAGGCATGAGCAGCTAGAACCCACCAAGTGCTCTTGGCCAGCTGGGGCCATCCAAGCCTGTGGATCTAGGATCCATCTCCAACAACTGCATTGCCTCAATGATGGAGGAAGCCCACCTTCCAAAGATTACTCTGAGGGGACCATCAAAATGAGTGACGGTCTCCATAGGTACTTACTATTTTGGGTGATCTTGGGTTTCTGCAGCAATCAAGGTTCCCAGCTGTCTCTTTTTGGGGGACACCTGGGCCAGCCTGCCCAATACAGCCATGGTCAAGCAGTTCAGATTTCTCTAGCTCTACCTTCAGTGGAAATATGGGTATTTGCATAGGTTAAGGCTTGGAATTAGGTGGATGCCAGGTACTTCCAATAGTCCCCCAAGTTTGTGTCCCAGCCTTTCCCACCATTGCCCTGTTCCAGGTCCCTGGATAGCCTGACCTCCAATGCTGGGCATGAGAGTTAGAACCCTACCAACTGTTTTTGGCCAACTGTGACCCTCCAAGCCTGTGGATCTAGGGTCCATCTCCAACCCTGTAGGACACTGTCCTGTTCCATGTCCCTGGTTACCTTGACCTGCACCTCCCATGTATGTGTTGTCTGTACCTTGTCAGCCAGAATTTGGTAGACAGTGCTGACAGGTCTGTGGAACTTGGGCAATGCCCATTCTTCTGAAAATTCGTAAGGTGGAGAGCTTTCTCCTTGCAAATCTTTTTCAGGCAGCAGCTATAAATTTTTGACAAACTGTCTCCATTTGTACTGGTTGCCTGATGAGGTCCAGAACTTCTCCAGCAATCAAGGTTCCCAGGTGTTTGTTACTAAAGGGTGCCCTGGCCATCCCACCTTGCCGCACCCTGGCAAGACAGTCCAATTAGTCTTGGTTTGCCATCAGGGGGAATAAGCCCATTTGTGTGGAATAAGACTTCAACTTAGGCATTTGCCAGGTAACCTCAGTAGAGTGCTTCTGTGACTCTGTCTTTGATGCTCACTGTTTCAGTCCCCCAACTACCTTGTTCTGCATGGCCTGCACATGAGCAGTACATATCACTCAGAAGCCACCCATGTGTAGACCCAGTGCTCCAAGCCTGTGGACCTCCAACCAGACACAAACCACCTCCACCACATAGCCTCCAGCATGAAGAGACCTCACCTTCCAAAAATGAATCTGAGCTGAAAGCTATAAATGGGTAATAGTCGCTCCCCATGTGGACTTGCTATCTGATGGGTCCAAGACTTCTCTAGGAAACATGGGCTCCCAGGAATTTCCCGATAGCAGATACCCTGTCTTGTTTTCTATTTCTTGGAAAAGCAGTTGTATACCCACACCACCTCCTTCAGGGGAAATATTCCATAGTGGGTCTATGGACCTTCTGATAGTCCTAGTCCTACTAATCATAGTCCTTCTGATTAGACTGATATTTTACACACTCAAGAGCCCCCTCCTGTGCCCCACTCTCTCCTGACATTTGCTCTATTCTAGGTCCCCAACTACCCTCACCTGCATGGCCCACACATCTACAGTATGCCCCCCTTCAGGTGCTCTTGGGCAGGCCTCCAAGCTATGGAGGTAGGGTCCACTCCTGTTCCCCAAATCTTCACTCCTTCCAGGATAGAGAAAACCCAATCCTCAAAATTGCTTTGAGGCATCCACTGAATGGGCAACAGTCCAGCTCCATGTGAAATGACTGCCTCATAAGGTCCCAAGCTTCTGCTGCAGTTAAGGCCCCTAGGTGTCTCTTAATGTTGGATGCCCCAGCCAGCCTGCCTGACCAAGTCTTCATAAGGCAGTCCAGAATCCTTCAGCATTATCTTCAGAGGGAGTATGTACATTTGTGTAGCTTAGGGCTTGGAATTAAGCGGATGGCATGAACTCCCCAAAAACCCATTCCCATAACCAAGAGTCTTCCAACACTTGTTCTGTTTCAGGTCTCTACCTCAGCTGACCCACATGGCCATGCATACTCAGTACCCACCTAGTTTGCCAACTTTGGGCAGCCATGGACCTCCAGGCCTGTGGAGAAACACCTGCATAGATAGCAGGCTCAAAGCATCTTCAGATGGAGAGCAGGCAGTGACAATCTGACAGAGTTTCCTAGTTTGTAGTGTGAATGTCTCTGGTGATCTTTTGGAGTGGCCCATAGAGCAGCAGGCATGAAAATTATATATGGGCTGCTGTGGTGATTTTCTTGAAGTTTAAATAAAGTCATTCATATTCGGTTTGCAGAGCTTCAGGAAAAAGGGAAGTTTTGGTTCTCGATGATTCCAAGTCAAAACGATGGGAGAAAATTAGAAATGTTATTTTGGAGAGTTGTAGCCATACTATGGAGGAAACTAGAATCTGGGATCTAGTCCAGTTTACAGGTAGGAAACAAAACCTCAAAGACAAAAGAACCATGATATAATACCTACAAAGCTGTGTTACTGAGACATAATTTTTCTCTCTGAAGTCACCCTATTTTCAAAATTAGCCAGATAAAGTCTTATTTATAAAATAAGTTTAGTTTTAGTAAACTTGATCTGATTATTTGCAGCAAGAACAGCATTTGGTCATAAACACTTCTTAAAATTTTTGCTGGAACTTTTCATAGGGAAACATCAACAGTCTCTCAAGACTAAGAAACACAGCTGTCAGTCTTTATCTGCAATACCTATAGATTCGTGTTACTCCCTCTTTTCATGGTCCTCAAAATATCCTTGGGTCTTGCCCCTGCCAGGAAATGGCCTTTACTTACCTGGTAAGGCTTCTGGGAACCCTGTAAAGCAGGGTGTCAGGCTGTTTTCCCAGGGGTTTTATTTGGCTCCAAAAAAGCCAACCTTAGTTCCTTAAAGCTGTCCGGTCATATCTGAGTCCATGCATGTTTCTCTCAAATATGACATTCCTCTCAAAGCCTTGTTAATATAACCAGTTATCTAATTGTATCCTGTTGCAAGACGAGCAGATTCTTACTGAATGTATGCAATACATATATTGTCATGAAAATATAAGGATACTGTTTCTGAATTGAATTCTGGAGGGATCAGGTAGGGAGAAAAAGATAAATGTTTCAGTTCTGCTTAGAAAGGTGTAATTTACCAAGCTACTGTATAGCAGTTTAAAAATTTTTTCCTTAAATCTGGAAAAAAAGTTTTTTAAAACTTAGTAATGTTTCAAACAAAAAGTCATAAAAATCATAATCATTCTCTTCAATTTATTTTGTCCCAAGTAATTCTTGTTTTGCTTCATCCTGTTTTTCCCATTAATTCTGGAAGTTTTTACCAACTTCAGTTTTGTGATATTTAAATTATGAGACACCTATATTTTTGTCTTTTTCATGACTCTCCTTGAAGATGAAACATTTCTTCAGGAACACCTTTGCAAAAGCATCCAAATAAAACTGTCTGTAAATGATACAAGACTTAGTAATGGCCATGGTTAAGGATCTGATTCAAGTTCATTACAGTGCAATTGACCAGGAAATTTGGTTATTTCTGTCACACAAAAAGAAGATAATTAGATAATTAAAATTATAAGAAATAACGTATCAGGACATACCAGATTCTTAGGAGTTTGATATACTTTCTAGAACACTTATTTCAACAACATATATTTACACAAATATAATCAAAGAAGGTTTAGCATCACTTATTTGACAATGCTTCCCATGTGATTTAACATACCCAATAGACCTAATTAGTTTAATATCTCTTTTTTTAATGAGGAGAACAAATCCTTTTAATTGTTCCAGGGACCCTTTATAAAACCTCAAAGTTAGTTTATTGTCAAAAGACTTCATTTTAGAATTTGATTTTGGAAAGTCTATCAAAAAATATCCAAATTTGAACACTTGATTACATCTGATCACAGAACATTATGAAACATTATTTATTTAACCAAAATGACAATAAAAGATTTCAAAGGCAAGTGCAGAAGTTTACCTAATTGTGAGCAAAACTTAGATCTTTTAATATTAAGATGACTCAGTTTTCTTAAGTAATCAAAGACCTGATGGTAAGGATACCATGAAGCATGAGAGATTATTTTGTTAAAACATAGTCTTTGTTTTCTAGGCAGATAATTTAAAAAGGTAAAAAACAAAACAAAAAAACCTGTTTACAATCCTTTATCAAGAGGAACCCAATAATTTAAGAAAACTGTTCTTTTAACAAAGAGTAAACCCAATTTTCACTTTGCACCAGTGTACTTTTGAATATTAAAACTCATTTACTTAAATTTATTC
This sequence comes from Prionailurus viverrinus, assembly GCF_022837055.1. Taxonomy (NCBI): domain Eukaryota; kingdom Metazoa; phylum Chordata; class Mammalia; order Carnivora; family Felidae; genus Prionailurus; species Prionailurus viverrinus. Next base: position 18,991,077 of record NC_062577.1, read on the forward strand.
CAATCTTAGCCAGCCTGACCACTCATAAAACTCCTTTGCAAAGATTCCTTTTCTAGAAATCTTTTACAACTTCCTTTTTTACATCTAGATTTTGTCCCATGTTTTCCCTCTTTTCTAACCTCTAAGACAAAATTACTTTCTTTTCCCTCAAGAAAAATGTATTTCCCATACTTTCTTCTACTGAAAACATACATCCTACTTACATATGGAGAGTTTCCCTTATTTCTAGTGGCTTTACCCATAAATATTCTTTGGAATTGTTAGCCAGTAGAAACTTTAATGTCTAATGAAATCTAAGTAGTAAGCAATTGTGAACTGTTTATTATACCAGCATTTTTTTATTGGCAAATTTATGAAAACATTTCATAATTTCTAGAAATGTTTATTCACAGTAAATCTTTTAATAAAGCAAAAAAACATGTTTACTAACAGACCCACATTTTAGCTTTAGTTTCTTTGTAATAGTGGATAAACCTATATTCAATAATTAATGTTTCATTATTTTATCTTATTTAGAACTTATGTAGATATTCAATAAATTTAACTTATCACTTAACTTAGCAAAACTTTGAAGTTCCATGTTATCAAACATGATTTTGGAGCTATTCTTAGGCATGTATAGAATAAAATATAGTTGTTGCTAAAAAGATTATCTATAAACTATTATTCCACTTACTTTATCTAAAACATTTGCTCCCAACAATTATGTTTTGATCACCCACAAAAACTTCACAACACATTAAACAAAATCAGTTAGCATTCTGTTACTTTTGCTGACAAATTTTGTAATAGGGATAACATGAAGTTATTTGCTTAGTAAACCTGGGTAGGTTAAAAGTATTATATTTAATGCTGATAACTCCAAAGAAATGTCTATTTTAATTAAACAAGTAAACTTAAATTAGCTTTAATATCAATTATTTTCCAGATCACACAAACCTGAGATTCATTTGGATTAAATTTCTATTTTATTTTGGAGAATTTTTTTGAAAGCCAAATTTATATAAGCACTTAATTTTCTTTAAGCCAATTAAACAGAGCTCTTTTACAAATTTATTATGGTAATACCACCTGAAGGTAGGAAAATACCATATCTCTAACATACGTGCGTTCAAATACATCTAGTCAAACACAGAGATCTTATAGCTTGCTTTAAAACAATATAAAACTCACTAGTTTATAAATAACAATTGGAATAAATTAACTATACTCGCTCAGATGACTAAAGTCTTTTACTATTCATGGAGAAGACTTCTAAGATTTGTATTTGCCCCTGTAAGTAATCTTAAGGAGGCTGTGCTGGAGTTTGGGTACAAGAGGCCTTTTAGCAGTTTGGTTTTTAAAAAGGTCTCTTTACTTTTTTTTCTTCTTCAGTCTCAAGTGACTGTGGGATGTGTTTACAGTTCAAAAGATTTATAACTTTAAGGGAAAGAGAAAGAATTCACGTTTGCCCTGTGTAAATCATGTAGTGAAAGTTAAAACAAGCAGATGGTGCCAGATTGCAAGAAAGAGATTTTATGTTGGAGATGGATGTTAAGCTTTGGCTTACATCTAATTTCTGTTCTTTCACATGTCAAAGGAGTCCCTAAGTATAGCCTTTATATTAGTAAAGGAATTGTTACAGGGAAAGAATGCAGGCATTGGCCCTGTCAGCTTGCTTTTCGAGCCAGCCTCACAGACGGGCATGTTCGTGATTCTTGTCAATCTGGCAGCTGTTTAGACAAACTCTGCTGTGGGTCTCATATGTAAAAACTGAATGAAACTTTACTTTTCTTATTAATAGCCTTTCCATTAATAAGACAATTGAGCACTCTAGGAAGAATTCCTTTTTTCTTTCAAATTTGGCCAATTTAAAGGATCTATCATCTATCTGGCCACCGACAGATGGAATCCTACTAAGGAAAAGGCCTTTATCACACGGGTAGTAAGGATGGTGTGGCGACAACAGTATCTCCAGTTTCCTATGAAAATATGCAGCGTCTCTAGTCACAGGCCTGCTAATCTGTGACACCAGGCAGGCACTGCTACAATGGGACTTTTCCAGCACTAACAAGCAATGAGGGGTAAGATGACAAAGGTCCCTCCTGGCTGGGACTTCTTATAACAAACATGTCTGGCATGAGCTGGCATGTCTGGACAAAGAGAGTGCTGCTAGTAAGTGCACATCTTGCAACCCCAGTCTATTTGATCAACGTCCACCCAGGTAATTGTACCCTGTGGCTGGTGAAGACCAGAGAACATTCTCCCTGGTAATAAAGCCAAGCTCTTAGGACACAGAACAAGATTAAAGGAAAACCTCATCAAGATTGTACATAGAGGACCCACAGCAAAGTTTGTTTAAACAGACACTGGTCTGATGAGAACCTTGAAATCATCAGTCTGTGAGGCTGGCTGGAACAGCAGGCTAATGAGGCCTATGTCTGCATTTCCTCCCTATGGTAATTCCTTTTTATGACAAATGACACAAAAGACAAAGAAAAACAGTGACCGTCTCTGGGAAGAAATGAATCATTCAGAGCAAGAGTACTTTACCAAATTTATAAGAGTTGCCAAGCCCCAGGAACTGGTTCCATGAATATTTTCTTCTGATGATCTAAATTTAGAAAGAGAGAGAAAAAGGACTCTCCGTACTCTTTCTCCACGAGATTCTTCAGGCAGAGAGCTGGTGGGGATGGGGATTGGGTGAGTACTGACATGGTAAAGATTCCTACCTTCTTCTGGTTTTTGGAAGATGTCCCAGGGTCTCTCAGCTGCAGCAGTGTCCAGCCAGAGAAGTTTATTCTGCCGACTACAGCAACTTCTGGAGAGGAGAAATATTTCTCTACCTTTCAAGGTTCTTCTAGCTAGTCTAAGAATTAAATGGACAGGAGACAGATTAACAGGAGAAAAAACAAATTTAATTAGCTGTGGACAGAGGTCCAATATTTAAATTGAGACCCAAAGAAACAACAAAGACTGGCAGCTTTTATACTTTTTAGACAAAGAAATAAGAAATCTTTGAGAAATGGGCTGTAGAAAAAGTAGAATTGACAGCAGAAAGATAGTAATGAAACTTACATGTGGGAACTTGAATTAGTAAGGAATTCTAAACAGAATTTGGGCTGGAGTAGTAAATTACTAAAAGTAAAAAGGTGTGTATATATATATATATATATATATATATATATATATATATATATATGCACACACACATACATACACATACATACATATACACACACATACTTCTTCAGCCATGAATTACCTGTCTGCTGAGGAATGTCATCAAAACGACATGACCACTGATTGACCTATAGGCTGGACTGGGCTCTTGGAAGCTCCTCACCCCCCTCTTCTGTCCGTGGAATGTGGGTTACACTTGCCTTTCCTGTTCCCAGAGGCTGCTCCAAGACAGAGCCTTGAGACAGTGATGTGTTGAGAAGACCTGTACTGTATATGTGACTGAGCCCAGTTAAAGCCTCCTTATAAACTTTTAAGATTGGCAGGCAGGTGGGAGGACCCTTTCCTCTTGCTGCTACCTAAGACACGCCTCTATATAAGTTTTCTTTGCTTATTAAAACTGCCACCTACCTAGAGTTGCCTGCTTCTTTCTGTGATCTCTACCTGTCCTCTGTGTATGGGGGCTGGTTTTAAAATGATAACTGAGAAACCCTTAGGAGGGTTACAAATCAACCCGGTCTCTGATAATAAGGGGGTCTCTTTGCTTCCTGGTACAGGAGGGTACCATTGACATGGGTGATTTATTTCCTGCTTTCAGGAGACAAAGGGGAATCTGGGTGTCCTTATTCCACTGGCTGTTTCTGAAGTAACTTTAATTCAAAATAGTAAGTACGCCAAAGTGGCATATTTTGGGGTAGCCTGCTCTTGGTCCCCATGCGTACATTGGTGTAGGTTCGAGTTTGGAAAAAGGCAGATGCTATTGTCCCCCCAACAAATCACTCTGGGAACCTAGATTCTCTGGACATGGCCCACTTCAGGTCCCTGCTTGCCCAGACCTGCAGCAGCCCATACATGGGCAGTATGCACCCCATCAGCCATCCTTGGATGGCTGGATACCCTAGTGCTATGGAGCTCAGATGAGTCCCCAACCAAATACATAGCCTCCAGTGCAGAGGGAGTCCAATCTCCCCAACATCATTGTGAAATAACAGCTTTAAACTTGCAACAACCAGTCCCCATTTGGACTGGCTGACTGCAGGGGTCCCGAGTTTACCTGTAACCAAGGCTCCCAGATGTCTGTTAGTAATGAACACTCTGACCAGCCCGCTGGATCCAGCCCTGGTGAGACAGCCCAGACTTCTCTAACTCTGTCTTCAGGGTGAATATTTGTAGAGATTAATGCTTGGAATTAGGCAGATGCCAATCAGTATCCCCAAGAGCCCCATCCTGTGACCCATCCTTGCCCAACATTGCCCTGCTTGTGTGTGCCTGGCTACCCAGACTTGTGAGGTTTGCACATGTGCAGTGAGAACCTGTAAACCATCCTTGAAAAGATGGACCCCAAAGCTTAGAAACTCTGGCCACAGGTACAACCTCCAGCGTGGAGGAAGCCCACCTTCCAAAAATCCCTGAGGTGGCAGCTGCAAATGGGCAACAATCCCCATGTGGATTTGCTTTTGCTGGGTTCTGGGCTTCTTTAGGAACCTGGACTCCTACGTGGCTCCTAATGGAGGATACGGTTTCCTGCCCACTTGGCCCAAGGCATGTAAAATACCTCCAGCTCTCTCTTTAGGGCGACCACTCCACAATGGGTAGTTTGGCCTTGCAATCTGTCTGGCATTTTGCACTGCTAAGGGCCCACTCCTATGAACCAGCCTCTTGCAACACTTGCCTCTTTCAAGGACCTGGCTGGCCTGACTGGGACACTTTGCACAAGCCATATATATCCAGTCATCTGCCCTTGGTAGCCAGGCCCCTTCAGGCCTGTGGAGCTAGGGCCAAACTAGTACCCCCTTGGGGTGCCTGGGTGGATCCAACTTTGGTTCAGGTCATGATCTCGAAGTTCATGAGTTCAAGCCCCAGTGCTGGGTTCTGTGCTGCTAGCTCAGAGCCTGGAGCCTGCTTAGGATTCTGTGTCTCCCTCTCTCTCTGCCCCTCCCCTGCTTGTGCTCTCTTTCTCTCTCTCAGAAATAAACATTAAAAAAAAAAAGTACCACCTTGTCTCAAGGGTAGAGAGTGCCCACCCCTCCAAAAATCACTCTGAATCATCAGCTGAAGTTGGCGACAGTCAGTCTCCCTCTCTGCTGGGGTCCCAGACTTCAGCAGCGATCAAGGCTCCCAGTGAAACTCTGGCCTGGCCCCAAACACCTACATAGCCTCAGGCATGGAGGGATCACACCTGCTGAATAGAGTCCTGAACCAACAGGTACAAATGGGTCTTTAGGTGGGCTTGCTGCCTAATGGGGTACATCCCTAGGAACTAGGATTGCTAGGTGTCGCTAAATGAAGGCTAGCCTATCCTATAAAACCAGCCCTCCCTGAAAGGCAGGGCCTTCAGGGCCTTCTGGGTGTGTGGATCGGGGTGAGTCCGGAGTCAACTGCATAGCCTCCAGCGCAATAGCCCCCCCTACCCCACATCTTTGTGAGGTGGCTGCTTTAACCTGGCAACAGTCCAGTCTATTTGGAGCAACTGCCTAATGGGGCCCCGGACTTACCGGTAATCTGGGCTCTCAGATGTCTCAGTGTGGGATATCCCAGCAGCCTGGTCATCCTGTCTTGGCCGGGTAGTCCATACACCTCCAGCTTTACTTTCAGGGAGAATATGCACATTTGTGTGGATTACGGCTTGGAATTAGGCAGATGTCTTATATCCCCTGTCAGTCTGCTCCTGGGACCAGGCCTCCCCAGACACTTTACTTGTAACAGGTCCCTAGCTCGTCTGACCTTTGCTGCATGCACATGCGTTAAGTAGGCACTTGCCGGCCAGCCTTGGGCAGCTGGGATCCTTCAGGCCTGTGTGTGGAGTTCTTTCCTGTTCCCAAACGCCCGCATAGCCTTTTGGGCATATGGAGCCCACCCCCGAAAATCCTTCTGAGGAAGTAGCTTTAGAATAGTCCCAATTTGGACCGGCTTCCATAGCAATCAAGTCTCCTAGATATGTCTTACTGAAGGATAGATACCCCAGCCAGTCTGCTGAGCCAGATGATGGCAAGGCAGTGCAATTTCCTCTGGCTCTGCCTTCAGAAGGAATATGTGCATTTTCGGAGGATGATGCTTGGAGTGAAGTAGATGCCAGGTACCCCCAAAGAACTCGCTCCTGTGATCAGGCCTCTCCCTACAGCTGTCTTCTTCCATATTCCCCGCGACAACCCGCACCAGCGCAGCCCGCACATGCGCATTCCTCACCTCGTCCTCCGGCTTTGGCCTGTAGAGGGCACTCCAGGCTCGCGCAGCTGGGGAGGACGCTCAACCGCCTGAAAGTAATCAGAGTGGAAGGAACTCGCGCCGGTGAAGTTTATTCGAGGCTCCATTCGAAACAAGATGGTTAGTTCCCATGTGGACTGGCTGCCTGATGGGGTTCTGGGCTTACCAGCAATCAGGTCTCCCATGTGTCAGTGAAGGATACCCTGGCTGGGGAGTCCAGACTCCTGCAGATTTACCTTCGGGAAGAACATGCACATTTGTGCAGGGCAGGGCTTGGAAGTGGGCAGATGCTGGTAGCCCCAGTAGCGCCCACTCTTGTGCCCCAGCCTCCCCGTACAGCTGCTCTGTTGCAGGTTCCTGGCTTTCCTGACCTGCACCGCCACGCATGGGCAGTCTGTACTGTCTTCATCTGGACTTTGGCTGCCTGCACTCTTCCAGCTGTTTGGGTTTAGGCCAGTCCCCAAAACCTTCATAGCTTTCAAGCTGGAGAGTGCCCTGCCCCCCCCCCCCAAGTCATTTCAAGACAGCTGCTTGAACTGGCCTCGGTTAGTTCCCATTTGGACTGGCTGTCTGAAGTGGGCCTGGGCTTCCCCAGCAAGCAAGCCTCCCAGGTGTCCCCGGTTGGTGGATCCCAGGGTAGACCTCCTGGCCCACCCCTGACAAGGTGGTTGAGGAACTTCAAGTTCTGCATGTATGGGGGATATTTTCCATGTGGTAGTTAGAGGTTTCAAGTACATATATGCCTTGTCTCCAAGAACCCCTTCAGAGACCCAGCCTCTCCTTGTGCCCTTGTGGGTCCCTTGTACCCTGAACTGCCCTGCACTAGTGTGCAGTTTGTCCCCTTCAGTCAGGCTTGTATAGTGGAGCCGGTCCCATGTGACCTGCGTAGGCCAGTGTGGAGGGATCCCAGCCCTGAAAATCACTGTGAGGCAAAAGCTGCACATTAGTGACAGTCACTCCTTATCTGGACTCGCTGCCTGAAGAGGTTCTGGATTTTTCCAGCAACCGATTCTCCCAGGCTTCTCTTATTAGGTGGTACCTGGGCCAGTCGCCTGGCTCCACCCTGACAAGGCAAGCCAGTAACCTCCAGTCCTGCCTCCAGAGGGAATGTGTACATTTGTGTAGACCAGTGCTTGAAAAGAGGCAGACACCTCATGTCTCCAAGATCCCCATCCTGTGACACAGCTTCTAAAGACTAGTGACCTGGTTTGGGTTTTTGGTTTCCCTGAACTATGTTGCAAACATACGTGTAGTTCACACCCAATCAGCCGGCCCGAGTTCAGCTTGGGCCTCCCAGGTTTGTAGAGTTGGGGCCTGGCCCTGACAACCTACACAGGCTCTAGCACCCAGGGGACCCATACCCCCAAATCACCCTGAGGCAGCAGCTGCACATTAACAACAGTGAGTCCCCATTTGGACTTGCCTGATAGGGTCCTAGGCTTTTCAGCTACCATGGCGTCCACATAGGCTTTATTAGAGGGTTTCCCACCCAGTCTGCCTGGCCACACCCTTGCCAAGCAATCCAGTGTTCTTGAGCTCTGCCAGCATGGGATATGGGTATTTGTGTAGGTTAGGTCTTGGAACTGGGCATATGCCTTGGTCTCCCAAGGTCCTGCTCCTGTGACTTACTTGGTCATTCCTGTCCCTTGCTCTGGCTTTCCTGATCCAAGTCCCTGGCTACCCTGAACTGTTGTGCATGTGCGTTATGCTTCCCTTTACCAGATCGTGGGGTTCCTGTGCTGGGCCTCAACTCCCTACATAGCCTATAGGGTGGAGGGGTCCCCTTCCCCAAATATCTCTACGAGGATGCCGACAGCGTATTCCTGCCTGATGGGGTCCCGGGATTTGCCCGTAACCAGCACTCCCACGTGTTTCTTGTTAGAGTACTTAGTCTCTCCTTCCCGCCCCCTGCCCCCCCTGCAAGACAGAATTGCCTTGATCTGTTCCTTCAGGGAGAATATTCCCCAGTTACTGGGCTTGTAATTAGGTGTATGTCTTGTCCCCTAAGAGCTGTTCCTTTGAACTGGCCTCTCCAGACTTAGACTCTGTCCCAGATCTCTGAGTACCCTGAAGTGCCCTTGTAGGTGCTGTGCATTCTGTCCCTCTTTAGATGCAGTAGGCAGCGTGGACCCTCCCGGGCCTGTGTAACTAGGGATCAGACCCAACCACCCACATTGAATCTAATGTTGATGGAGCTCACACCTGGAAGATTCTGAGGCAGCGCCTCACATCTGGTCCCATTAGGGTCCCATTAGGTCCCATGTGGACTTGCTGCCTTCCATGAACCAGGGCTCCCAGGTATCTCTCATTGCAGTTCTCCCTCACCCCGGGCCCCACCAACTGAGGTTTTAAGTGCCAAGATATGTGTGTTCAGAGTGATGAGGTCCTTTGTGTAGGTGCAGGCTTGGACACTGGGAGAGGCCTGTTCTCCCACAAGAATCCATGACAGTGACAAAGACTACTATTAGGTTTACTTGTTTATACCCTCCATATACTCAGATTATACCATGGAAACAGATTGAGGCTAGAATCCCCCTTTCTTTCCTGCCCCAAACATGTCACTAATTTAAAACACTCTTGTCAAACTCTTCTCAAAAAGCATTAAAAATTGTGTGCCAGGTCCTTTTCCAGGAGCATAGGGAATGTATCCTCATCAAAGTTGTAATTCCAGTATTATAAAGCGAATGAGAACATAGAATTGAATTCCTCAGTCGGCCTCAAGAAGTGAGGAAGGTACCCAACAGAGGAGGTGATGTTTCTAGGACTCCCAATGAAGATATGTTTCCATGGGGAAGGCATTGCTGATGGAGTGACCAGTAAATATAAAGGCGGGGGGGGGGGCTGCGAGATAGAATGAAGCAGACTGGTGAACGGAATGCAGATTGCGAGAGGCATAGGGGTGTGATGGGAGAGAGAGGGGAAAGGAAGGCTAAAGATGTAGGTGGAAACCAGACAGCCCCAAGCTCTAGGTGTCTCTGTAGTGTTGTGACTGCTTTCCTGGACTGAATGAGGAAGCCTTGAAAAGATTTCAACGGGAGGATGACAATCACATTTGCATTTTGGAAAGGAGGCTCTGTAGCAGCATGAAGGCTGGATTGGGGGGCTGATGAAACTTGCTTCGGGGACACTTGTAAGGACACTGAGCCACTAGACTCCTGTGCTCTAGTCAACAGAGGGTATATTCCAATGTGTCTCCTATCAGAGACTTTTCCCTTTTTTGTTTTTGTTTAAAATAAAGATATGATTGTTCTATTAACCTTATTCTCCTAGAGCTGATTAATGTTACCACTGTTTCCTTTGATGCTTTACAGGGCTTAGTATAGCACTTGGCCTTAGTGAGCATGACATAAATGCTAATACTTAAGCCAGAAATTAATGAAACAAGAGGTTGGCTGATGAAAATCAGAAACTGGGCCTGGGATGGGTTTGCTGTTTCTTTGGTGGAAACAGAGAACTTAAGGCTGATCTAAAGGCACAGGGGTGGGAGCACAGAGGGTCATGCTTAACTCTGCAAAGGTGACTTTGAGGCTTCACTGAAAAGAACATTTCCACTGGATCTAGAAGAACAATCCAGAAGAAAAAAGTTGTCCAAAGGAATTGTTAATGAGAAAAATGCAATTAAGGATCGGAGTATGAGAAAGCACACGCGAAGTTCATTCAGCTGGAGCAGGCAAAGAGTGGTCAGAAATCAGCCTAGAAGTTTGTGTGGATATGAAGAGCTTCATAAGCCATGCTACATTTAGCTTCTTTTTTCAATAATATTTTTAATATCTAGTCATTATAGTTACTATCTGCTTTGCATCTTCACTCAGTGTAGTGTGGGGGAACAGAGGAAATTAGCTCAGGCTAAAACGGAGAAAGGGAAGGTTATTAAAAGTCACTTTGTTAAGGTACAGACAATAACTTACATGGTGGGGTTCAGCACACATGGTAATGGTTAGAACTCTGCCTAAAATCTCTCCTTCCAACCAGGTATCTGGTCTATGAAGTTTTTTATTTTTTTATCTAAAAAAATTTTTTTTAATGTTTATTTTTGAGACAGGAGACAGAGCGTGAGTGGGGGAGGGGCAGAGAGAGAGGGAGACACAGAATCCAAAACAGGCTCCAGGCTGTCAGCACAGAGCCTGATGCGGGGCTCGAACCCATGAACCGTGAGATCATGACCTGAGCCGAAGTCGGACGCTTGGCTGACTGAGCCACCCAGGCTCCCCTGATCTATGAAATTTCTCTTCAGAGATGAACAAACATCCTGATTAAAGTGCCAACAGAGCTACAGCTTTATATACTCTGAGTTGGAAAGAGGCATGAGTCCACCTAAACTGCCCCCCACTGCACCTAGCAAATGAATCTCTTGAACTCATGTTCTGTGAATAGGTGGGTAACTCCAGTGACAAGGAATTTATTCACATCATGATTGTATTCCATTCCATAACTGGTAGAAACTTTCCCCCTATTTACAGCTGCACAGTATGTAATTCCTCTTCCACAAGAAACCTGGTAGTGGTTTTCAATTCCTGCCAATTCTAATCAATGGGTATGAATGACCTGGGGCGGTACCCAGCAGGAATCTACAACTTCGTCCAGATTCATCAGGAAGAAGGATGGTTCAATGGCTAGGTCAGTTAAGTATTCTGGAAGGGAGAGTGGCAACATATAGGATATATATTTTCATTCCAGACTGTGATATTTGAAGCCAATAGCTTTAAACGGCTCTACCGCCTGTGTGTTAAGTGGTTCCCGAATTAACACATAGTATATAGAAGAATCTGAATAAACGTCTTATCAGTGGATTCAAGACACTGTTTCTAGTCACACCCCCACCCCTGCTCTCAAGTCATTTTTCCTTAGATATTCTAGACCATGTCTACCCTAAAACCTTGATGTCATACTTCTTTTCCACTGCATTATTGGTTTATTGGATTCCGGTATAGGGTTCTCCATTCATGACCATTAAATTTCATCTAATTAGATTTAACTTGTTGCAACATATAAAGAAAATTACTTGTCAAAATATTCTAAGGGTTTAGAGTTCATGAACTTAATACAGGTCAGTGGGTTGATGCCAAAACAAATCATAAAGTGATATTAAGATGTATAGAGGGATACGGAATCGACAAGGAGGTATTAAGCTTGCTCCAGTAGAGAAATACTTGTCCCTAAATCCTACTTGGAATTCTACTTACCTTTTAAGAATTAATCTAAATTCCAGTTCTCCATGAAAGTTTCCCTAATTAACCCCTTAAAATTTTTTTTAACATTCATTTTTGAGACAGAGAGAGACAGAGCATGAGTGGGGGAGGGGCAGAGAGAGAGGGAGACACAGAATCCAAAGCAGGCTCCAGGCTCTGAGCTGTTGGTACAGAGCCCAATGTGGGGCTCAAACTCACAGACCATGAGATCATGACCCCAGCTGAAGTCGGACACTTAACTGAGCCACCCAGGTGTCCCCCCTAATTAACCTGTTTTTCATGAATCACCCTCACAGCAATTTGTATAAACATAATTTTTGGCATTTGTCATCTTATAGGTGTTCTTTTACTAGTTTGTAACCTCTAAAACAATTCAGTCTTATGCATTTTGGTATCTGCCTTAGGTCAGGTTCTCTAGGGAGAGAGACTGAGATGAAGGTTCTTACATAAGTAATTTAACTTATTTTTTCAAATTTTTAGTTGGTATTTTTGAGAGAGATAGCGTGCATGAGCAGGGGAGGGGTAGAGAGAGGGAGAGAGAGAATTCTAAGCAGGCTCATGCTGTCAGCGCAGTCTGACTCGGGGCTGGAACTCACGAACCCTGAGATCATGACCTGAGCCAAAATCAAGAGTTGAACACTTACCCAACTGTGCTACCTAAGTGCCCCATGTAAGTAATACGTTGAAGGAGTACTCTCAAACAATAAAGGAGAGAAGCTACACAAAAAGTGTACTCTTACCTCAGCCTGATCCTTGGGAGAACTTTGGGCAGGAAAAGCATCAATCAGCCCATCCTGAGATAAGGCAGCCCTTTGTAGCCCTACATCAATTAGTCATTGGTTGCACGCTTCCTCCAGGAGGAAGTCCTAACAGCACCAGCATATCTCCTCAGCTGAAGGCAATTCTCAGGAGAAGGCTGCAGGGATGGGCTTTTAGAAGCCAATACTCACAGCAGCTGGAGGAAGGGGGCCCCGACCAGGCAACGGGGATCTGGCCAACCACCAACAGTGCCTGCTATAGTTTCTCTCCAGAACCAAGCATGGCATCTTACACATACTGGGACATAATGTCTGCTGAACTGCACTTTTCAAAGTGTTCAACCAAAAGAACCACTTTTCTATTCAACAAAACTTTTCTTACCGACTATTGCTTATTTTTTTGCTTTAATGTTTATGCAGCCATTGGTGGCCCTAATTGGATTTATCATTTTGGTATTAAAGTAATGGAAGAAATACAAAAATCATTAGGATGTCATAAAGCTCTATTCCTTAAAATATTCAGCAAAAGCTGGGGCACCTGGGTGGCTCAGTTGGTTAAGCGTCCGACCTCAGCTCAGGTCATGATCTCATGGTTTATGAGTTCGAGCCCCGTGTCGGACTCTGTGCTGACAGCTCAGAGCCTGGAGCCTACTTCAGATTCTGTATCTACCTCTCTCTCTCTGCACCTCCCCCACTGGCATTGTCTCTCAAAAATAAGTAAACATTAAAAGAATATTCAGTGAAAGCAATTTTATAGAATTTTTAGCCTATGATTTATTTTGCTGGCCTTTATTCAATATAGGTAAGTAGAATTTGCATACATCAGCTGTAAGAAGAGTTAAAAGAAGGAAATGTGGATATGAAAAGGAATCCACTCATGTAAAACCTCCTTAATTATTTGAGAATCTTCTGAGAGCCTACTGCCAAAGCTTTAAGAATTTTTAACAGTTTGAAATAGTGTCAAGCGAGGGGCACCTGGGTGTCTCGGTTTGAGTGTGTGACTCTTGATTTTGGCTCAGGTCATGATCCCAGGGTTGTGGGATCAAGCCCTGGTTCAGGCTCCACACTGAGCATGGCGCCTACTTGAAGTTCTCTCTCTCTCCCTCTGTCACTCTACCCCCCCACCCCTGCTCACATACACTCCCCCTCTCTCTCAAATTAAAGCAAAACAAAAAACAAAACAGTGTCAAGCTTACAGAAAAGTTGCAGGTAGAATTTGAAGAGAATATTTTTTTCTTTTGTGAGCCATTTGCAAGTAACTTGCCAACATAATATCTCATCACCCTGAGAATTTTAATGTGTATTTACTACAAATAAGGATAATCTGCTATATAATCACAATACAACAATCAGAACCAGGATATTAACATCGATACCAACAATTTTCCTGATGACATCCTTTATAACAGTAAGAATCCAGGTGAGAATCACACACTGTCTTCAACTGTCAGTCATGTTTCTTTAGTTTTCTTTAGTTCAGAACCATTATTTAGTTTTTCCTTGATTTTTCTGACCATAATACTTTTGATGATTACAGGCAATTATGCTTGGAGTTTCCCTCAGTTTGGGCTTGCCCGGTATTTACTCATGAACAGACTGAGGTGATGTCTCTGTGGGACTATCACAGGAGAATGCTGCACCGTTCCCATTGCATCCTGTCAGGTGTGCAGGATTTCAATCTGTCCAATTGCTGATGATAATTTTGATTATTCTGCCAGATTTTTCCATTATAAAGTTACTTTCCCACTTTGTAATTAATAAACATTGAGATGATTTATTATTTATCAACATATTTATTAATCAAGATACAGTAATGGTTTCCTATATTATTCGATGGGATTATGATCTGTTGCATAGCCAACAGATTATGATCTGTTATTATCATTATTTATTTTAATGCTCAATTTTCCCAAAGGGAGTCAGTCAAGCTGGATTCTGTGTCTTTTGGACATGTTCCTATTATTCCTTGAGCACTTCCTTGCTTTCTGGCAAAATAAAATGGTCTAAGATTATTTTATACTTTTCTTGTCCCAGCCCTGAAATCAGCCACGTCTCCAAAAAGCCTAGGTTTCTTTTTGTAAATAATGAGATTTAAAGGCCAAAATTGAGTGATGTCATCAAGAGGGCAACACAAGATGCTCCTTTTCTTCCCCTCACAAGAAGGACAATTAACAATTATTCAAGAACAAGACACCACTGAGAATCCTAGAACATAGGAGTAGTGCTAAAGTACCCCCTGCCCCCGCACTACAGAGACCAAGACAGATCGCATTAGAAGGGTAGGGGAGGCAGCTACACATTGACTGAATTGCCTCTTCCACAGACCAGTGCAACACTATGCAGAGAGGTCTTTCCTGAGCCTCTCTGGTTCCTCCAGTGGGGAAAGAGAACCTAGGGAGACAACGAGCCACAGCTCTCCCCGCCAACCCCCAGCACTGTGAGTTGCTTTGCAGGAGCTCCTTCTCTGACTTCACACCACAGGGATTATACGGGAATCTGAGGGGCCAAGACAGAATAGAATGACATATTCAAATATTGAAAGAGAGTAACTGTTAACCAAGAGTTTTATACCCAGTGAAGCTGTCCTTCAGAAACAAAAGAGGGATACGGACGTTCCCAAACAAAAGCTGAGGGAGTTTATTACCACCATACCTGCCTTACAAGAAATGCTGAAGGGAGGTGTTTGAGTAGAAGGAAAAGCATGCTAATTAACATCATAAAAACATTAAAAAAGAAGTATAAATCTCACTGGTAATGGTAAATATATTGTCATAGATTGTAGAAAATGGTAATAGTATAGTGCATAATTCATTTAAGACTCTAGTTTGTAAGTTAAAAAAATAAAAATAAATAACAATATTAGTAAAAATAACCATTACTACAACATAATATTAAAAAAAATGTAAATTGTAACAAAAATAACCTAAAATGTTGGGGCGCCTGGGTGGCGCAGTCGGTTAAGCGTCCAACTTCAGCCAGGTCACGATTTCGCGGTCCGTGAGTTCGAGCCCCACGTCGGGCTCTGGGCTGATGGCTCAGAGCCTGGAGCCTGTTTCCGATTCTGTGTCTCCCTCTCTCTCTGCCCCTCCCCCGTTCATGCTCTGTCTCTCTCTGTCCCAAAAATAAATGTTGAAAAAAAAAATTAAAAAAAAAATAACCTAAAATGTGAGGGAGAGGAGAAGTAAAAGTGCAAAGTTGGTGAATTCTATTGAAGTTAAGTGGTATCAGTTTAAAATAGGGTGTTACCAGTTTACACTATTTTATATAAGCCTCATGATAACCACAAAGGAGAATCCTATAGTAACTGCATGCCTACAAAACCACAAATAACAAGTCAAAGTACACCAATACCAAAGACATCAAAACACACAAAAAAGGTGGTGGCAGGACAAGAAACAAGGATCAGTGGATCTACAAAACAACCAGAAAATAACTACTAAAATGGCAATAGTAAGTCCTTATCTATCAATAGTAACTTTAAACATAAACTGATTAAATTCTCCAATCAAAAGACAAAGAGTGGCTGAAAGAATTTTTAAAAAAATCTAATAATATGCTGACTATAAGAAACTCAAATTAGCCTTAAAGATCAAGACAGACTGAGAGTGAACAGATGGAAAAAGAAATTTCAAGCAATGGTAACAACAACAACAACAACAACAACAATAACAACATCAGGGTAGCTATGTCAGACAAAATAGACTTTAAACTAAAAAGGTAAAAAGAGACAAGGTGATTATATAATGAAAAAAGGGTCAATATATCAAAAAGACATTACATTTTCCAGGATAGACCATACATTAGGCCATAAAACAAGTCTTTGCAAATTCAAGAAGATTGAAATCATACCAGGTATCTTCTCTGACTACAGTGGCATGAAACTAGAAATCAACAACCAGAAGAAAACTAGAAATGCACGAACACATGGAAATTAAACAACATTCTAATGAAAACCAATGGATCCAAGATGTAATTAAAGGGGGAAATTAAAAAAAAAAAAGATTGAGGCAAATGAAAATGGAAACAACATACCAGAATTTGAGCCACAGCAAAAGCAGTTCTAAGAAGAAAGTTTATAGCAATAAACACACTAAGAAACAAAAAAGATCTCAAATAAACAGCCTAACTCTACTCCTCAAGGAACTAGAAAAAGAACAGCAAAGTGAACCCAAAGTTAGCAGAAGAAAGGAAATGATAAAGATTAGAGCAGACATAAATGAAATGTAGAACAGAATTAAAAAAGATTAAACAAACTATTAAGTTGGTTCTTTGAGACAATAAACAAAATTGACAAGCTTTTAGCTAGACCAACTAAGGAAAAAAAAGCCCAAATCACCAAAATTACAAATGAAAAAGGAGACACTACAAATGATAACATAGAAATTCAAAAGATCATAAGAGGCTACTATGAACAACTATATGCCAATAAACTGGACATCCTAGAAAGAGTGGAAAAATTATTAGAAACATACAACTTATCAAGACTGAATCAGGAAGAAATAGAAAATCTGAATAGACCAATTACTAGTAAGGAGATGGAATAGGTAATCCAAAATCCCCCAATGAAGAAAAGCCCAGGGCCATATGGCATCACTGGTGAATTTTACCAAACATCAAAGAAGGATTAACACCAATCCTTCTCAAACTCTTTCAAAAAATCAAAGAGGAGGGAACACCCCCAAACTCTTTTTATGAGGCCAGTACTATTTTGATACCAAACCGGAAAAGAACACTAGTAGAAAAGAAAACTACAGGCCGATCAAAAAATATCCTGCTGAATATAAATACAAAAGTTTTCAATCAAATCCTAGCAAACTGAACTTAACATCATATACAAAGGATCATTCACCATGATCAAGTGGGATTTACCCCTGGGACGCAAAGATGGTTGAACATATGCAAATCAATCAATGTGATGCATCACATTAACAGAATGAAAGAAAAGAAACATATGATCATCTCAATAGACACAGAAAAAGCATTTGACAAACTGAACATTTATTCATGATAAAAATTCTTAGCAAATTAGGCATAATTAGGAACATATATTAACATAGTAAAGGCCATATATGACAAACTCACAGCTAACATACTCAGTGGTAAAAGGTTGAAAGCTTTTCCTCTAAGAACAGGAACAAGACAAGTGTGTCTACTCTTATCACTGCTATGCAATATAGTACTAGAAGTTGTAGCTAGAGCAATCAGGCAAGAAAAATAAATAAAAGGTAGCAGAATTGGAAAGGAAAAAGTAAAATTGTCTCTTTGCAGATGACATTTTATATACGGAAAATCCTAAAGACTCAACCAAGAAAAAAAAGCTCTAATCAATGAATTCCATTGCAGTGTACAAAATAAAGTTTCAGAGGGGCGCCTGGGTGGCTCAGTTGGTTAACATCTGACTTCGGCTCAGGTCATGATCTCACGGTTTGTGGGTTCAAGCCCTGCGTCAGGCTGTGTGCTGACAGCTCAGAGCCTGGAGGCTGCTTTGGATTCTGTGTCTCCTTCTCTCTCTGCCCCTCCCCCACTCACTTGCTCTCTCTCTCTCTCCCTCTCTCCCTCTCTCTCTCAAAAATAAACATTAAAAAACTAAAAAAAAAAATAAAGTTTCAGAATACAAAATTAACATACAAAAATCAGTAGCATTTCTATACACTAACAACACATTTTCTTAAAAAGAAATAAATCGATCCCATTACAGTAGTATCAAAAACAATAAAATACTTAGAAGTAAACTAAGGAGGTAAAAAAATGTCTACTCTGAAAACCATAAGACACTGATGCAAAAAAAAAAATCCAAATAAATAGAAAGACATCCTGTGTTGATATTGTTAAAATGTCAATACTACCAGATTCTATAGTTTCAGTACAATCCCTATCAAGATTCTAGTAGTGTTTATACAGAAGTAGAAAACACACTCCTAAAATTTATATGGAAGCACAGAAGACCCTGAATAGCCAAAGAAATCCAAAGAACCAAGCGGGAGGCATCACACATCCTGACCTCAAGCTACCCTATAAAGCTATAGTCCTCAAAACAGTATGGTACTGGCATAAAAACCGACAAAGAGACCAATAGAACAGAACCGAGAGCCCAGAAATCAACCCAAGCATATATAATCAACTAGCATTTGACAAGGAAGCCAAGAATACTCAATGGAGAAAAGACAGTCTCTTCAATAAATGGTGCTAAAAATTGGACATTCATTCTTCCTTCTTTGAATTACCTTTCTTTATGTTCTCTATTCATTTGTCTTTTTTCGATCACCTTATATTCACATTCATACGTGTGAGGAAAGATAAAGAAACAATAACAAAGAAGAAGGGAACATTCTTTCCTTGGCTGATTTATGCATACAAGAAATTGGTGCCCAGTACACATCATCAGACATGCTGCAGCATCTGGGGATACAGCAGTGGACAAAAGTGACAAAAGTCCCCACCCTCAAGGACCTTACATTCCAGTGGAGATGACTGACAATAACCAAGATAACCAAGACAGGTGAGTTTCTTTACTATGTTGGTTTCTCCTTAGGTTTACACCAACCCTGAACCTTAGCAGTTCAATGGGAACAGAAACCACTGTCATGCGATACAGACTGTCCCTAAGCCAAGACTTCCAGATACAACCTGTGCTACTCTTCTGGATTTTTCTCTGAGGTCAACTGTTCTCTGGTGGGCAAACAGTCCAAGATAATCTCGACAAAGTAAAATATTAAACTAGAAGAAGTTACTGTTTCTACTTGATGAATAAATGCATACCATTTGTTCAACAGATTACATGTCTTCTCCTTTAAGAAAAATAACCATGATTTAAAATGATACGTTTCACATTACCAGTTAAGATTAACAACTTTTGTGTTTGAAACCTTTGAATCTGAGAATGTTTCATAGTTTACAGTGCAATACCCCATTAAAAATAAACAAAAAATCTGTTATGCTAATTGCATATTGATGTATTTATTTCATGTATGTATGTATGCATAATATAAATAAAAAATAGTGTTGTCTCGTGGTATGAATAAATCCAGTCAGTGAATAACATTTACACACAATGCGAAATCTTACTTATTGAGACTGAACCGTTAAAGATTCTTAAAAGAAAACAATTTTTTAAAAAGAGGACACATAAGATAGTTGGTGAGGAATGTCTTAGCGACAGTGTATGTCCCTACATTTGCATCAGGAAATTCATACTGACAGAGAATGTAGCTGAGCATAATTTTACATGATCACATCATCTGCCAACCTAACAAATTTATAACAGTATAATTCTCACGCGGCTAAGTAACTTCAACTTTGAGTATCAGCCAGTCTCTTGTGATCAGTACTAACATCTATACTGTGTTTTCAAATCCAGTTGTAATGGCATTTCAAACTGCCTCAGCTTCAGAAATTGCTACCCTTTCCACAACACAAACTATGCTGCAGGTTTGCTTAGAAATTCCTTGTTGAAGAATCGTCTTGCTTCAACATTACTAAGAGAAACCGAGCAACGAGACGGATTCTGTCTTCTGTATTCAATGCTTTCAACTATGGCGTTCTTTATCACCTGCAAATAGAGGTAAAGTATGCATAATTAGTATTGCTCTAGCCCCCTGTAAGCATTTGTTTGGTCAAAACAAATATCCAATTGATCTTTTTAGTATAGTTTTCTTTTTGAAAGAGAGAGAGAAATCTCTGAGTCATGCATGTGTACAGTTAGCTCTAACATCCCGCCATTTATACTCTTATTAAAGCTCATATCCAGATAATCTTCCCTCCCCAACAAGAGAAAGCAGTATTCTGGGAATGTTCCAGATTTTGTGCTGATAAAATTGTGAATAAAACATTTGTAACCTGGTAAATGTATCCTTATTCTGGTTTTCTATGGGAAGGTGTCAAGAGGGAAGAAACAAGTAAATCTAGAATTTATGTTTTTTGCTGTTAGTGGATAAGCAGAAATGAGGGAACACAAGGAAGTAGAAGACTTTCTTTAAACCTACAGAGAAAAGAGGCATTGCTGAAGACCTGCTCTGCTTTCTCAGCTAAACAAGTACAGGGATAAAACATGGATGTCCTCTATCTAGAAAATGCCACACTTAGTGATTTTATGGATGATCACTATTTTTTATTCAGAATAATCTTCATATATACTCAAATTAATGGTGACTATAACCTCTAAGAACTTCGATTGCAATGATCATACTCTCTTCTGGTGTGAAGTTAACCTACTTAAGAACTTCTGGAAAGAAGACAAGACTTGGAATTTGGTTGAAGCAGTTGTTGCAGAGAATGGGAATGGGCTTTTGCAGAGAGGCCTGGCTCTGCTGCTGTTTTGGAACCCTGTCCAAATCAGGAAGACTCTATTCCCTAGGACTGGACTGTAGGATTTCATCTTAACCAACGAGGTAAAAGTTTGAGGGCACAGAAGAAAATCACAGGGATAATTTTACAATCCCCTTTATTCTCTACCCCAGGGACTGTTAAACAGCATTAAGGTATTATCTGCCTGTGTTTGAGCCCTTGGCCACAGGTGGGAAGCCTTGGCAAACTCATGTCCACAGCTAGTGTCACTGAGCAAGCCCAGGTCAATGCCTGAAAGAGAGAGATACTGAGCTGAGTAGTGCTAACATGTAACTAATATTCTGTGACTTTGTGTTGGGCCCAAAGGGCAGGCTCCTCTAATTCTCCAATGGTAACTTTAAACAACAAACAGTTGTATTCTGGAAAGAGGGATTTATCACAGAAGTGGGGCACCTTTATTTGCTCTATGATTTTTAAATTATATAGAGAGAATATATATAATAAAACATAGTATCATTTATGTATATTTAATTGTCTTATGGGCTCAACTGTTACTGAGTTTTTTTAAGTAAAGTGGGTATTTGCTGATGCCATTTTCCCCATGAGTAAGGGAAACATAATTAATTCTATGGTGACAGAAGAGGCTTCAGGCCTGTGAAGGAGACCTTGACCAAGGACCTCCAGGCTCAATTACTTCTTGGCTATGTGAGGTCAAGGGGAATTAGCTTAAATCCTTGAACCTGTTTCCTCTTCTCTTCCCTTCCTTCCTTCCTTTCTTCCTTCCTTCCTTCCTTCTTTTCTTTCTTTCTTTTCTTTTCTTTCTTTCTTTCTTTCTTTCTTTCTTTCTTTCAAAAATATTTATTTATTCTTGAGAGAGAGAGAGAAAGAGAGAGAGAGAAAAGGGGGAAATCAAGCAGGGGAGGGGCAGACAGAGAGAGGGAGACAGAAGATCTGAAGTGCGCTCTGTGCTGACAGCAGAGAGCCCGATGAGGGGCTCAAACTCAAGAGCCGAGAGACCACGACCTGAGCCGAAGTCAGATGCTTAACTGACTGAGCCACCCAGGCACTCCTGTTTCCTCTTCTTTAAAGTGGGAATAATAATACTAACCTTGGCTTTTGTGGGGATTGGAGATCATTTATATAAAGTGTTTTGCACAATACCTGGCACATAGGAAGCATTCCCTAACTAGCACCTATTTATTGTTGTTATTTTTAAACTGACCATGTGTGCGAGAATTTAGGAGCTTTAATTTGGATGTGAGGCTATAAAGTTTACCAGAAATAAACACACAGGGTATATCCAATTGTGGGCTTATTATATGGTAGAAGTCAGCAAACCAATTCTATCAAGTGTGTCCTACATCTTCTTTTAGTAATCTGCCTTTCTAGATCTTATGTCAGCAAGTTTTCAGTTGGTTTCTCCTTCACCATACCAGCACAAGACACATGAACCCTCACTGCAGAGAAATACCCAAGTAAAATAAAAACCAATGATTTGTTTTCCAAATACCTAAAAAGCTTTAAAATATAACAAACCACAGGGAAATTATACTAATAATGACTGCTGTCAATTCGTTTATAATGAATTCATAAACACACAAAAATGAGCAGTATCAGTATCATGAACTAGTGGATTTACCGTAAGTGGACGTTGGAGGTGTTTCTAGAAAACAGGCCATTTTTATAAAGGAAAATGAATATTTACATTTATTAACTGAAAATCCCAAATCACATAGTTAGAATGTGCAAGTTGAACCACTAGGTGGCACATTAATACTATGAAGGCATTGACCAGATTTTTCAGATTGCTGCAGAAAACAGCCATTTGTTGTGATTTATAATTCTGTGATATAAACAGAAGAGGCTAGACTCAATACTGCATCAGTTGCTAAATCCAAACTTTCTGGCATGATCCATGGTACAATCACATGTATCCAAAGAACTCTTAATGTGGATCCTTAGAAACTTAACAGAAGACCATGGGGGAGGGGAAGGGGAAAAAAAAAGTTAGAGAGGAAGGGAGGAAACTGTAAGAGACTCTTAAAAACTGAGAACAAACTGAGAATTGATGGGGGTTGGGAGGGAGGGGAAAGTGGGTGATGGGTGCTGAGGAGGGCACCTGTTGGGATGAGCACTGGGTATTGTATGGAAACCAATTTGACAAAAAAATTTCATATTAAAAAATAAAATAAAAATAAATAATAAAAAAATTAAATTAAGAAAAAAGTCCCTCCCCCAAACAAAGAGGCAATATGTCATCTTTGAATCTTCCTATTTTTAAAATGGTATTAGGGGTAATCTTCAATAGTGTCTGCATCTAATTTCCTCTTTCATTCCCCTCTGAAATTCATTGAGATTCCAAATTCTTCCCTTTCATGTTATACTACAACAGCCCTCATCTCTCAAACCTCTCCATCCCCCTGCTCATCCCTAAGTATGACTGACCTCTGTCATCCTTCACTTGTGCCATTCAGTACCCTTCTAATGTTGATCCAGACTCTAAATCTATGGCAATAAAGGCCAAGAATAAGAAAAGGAAACATGTTAAATGTGATCTTCTCCCCTTGAGGCATGAGATTAGAAGCAATCCACAAGCAAATACTGAATTCCCACAACAGAAAATGAAAAATGATCCCCAAGAGGAAAGTTACTGTGTATTTTGAAAGAGAAATAAAAATTACAAACATAGAAGACTATGAGAAGATATTCTGGTCTAAATTACTATGAATTTGCCAGCAAATGCCTGCCTTTCCAAAATAAACCGAGTGTCATAGAAACAGGCACCCTATTAGTCTTGTCATTTTTGATCCCAGCATTTAGAACACAGAAGGAGAACCATAAATATTTGTCAAAGTAATGAATGCATGGAAGGTTGATCAAAACAAAGTTCAACTCATGGAGATAATGAGATGAATAGAAGGACAGGAAGATTCTATAAGTGTGGTGGATGGACTGGGCATTCTCAGTAGAATTCTAGACGATCTTGTAAAACGGGCTGAAGATAGGAGATCATGGCATGCATTGGAAACATCTGGGAATTGGCCTGGCAGGAAAGGAGACTGTGTTTGGGAAACAGGAAAGAAGGCTTCTTGAGAAAAAGATGCTTCAAAAGTGAGGAAAGAGTGAGAAGAAAAACCCTGTGACCCCCATCTTGACTCCTCACATGATTGTGTGGCTTCCAGCAATCTGCTTACGTTATCCTTGACTCAGTTTCTTCACATATAAATAAAGATACCTACCTCATAGGCTAATTTTAAGTGTTAACTATTCTAGGGGAGAATATCTAGCTTATCTTAAACACTCAAAACTGTTTTTTTGTTCTTTTTATTTTGTACACTGTCATATCCTTAGTTACGAAAACAGTGCCCGGCACAGTAGATACCCAACAAATCTGTGTTGAGTTAATGAATAAATAAGATGGAAAGAGATTATAGGCAGCATTAAAGGTAGATGATTTGGGGCCTAACATATTAGGCCATCATATATAATAAGCTTCTAAATTATTTTTTTAACCTCTTTGTGTTTTTTACAGATATTTTAATTTAATTATTTTTAAGTAGGCTCCACCAACGTGGGGCTCGAACTCACAACCCCGAGATCAAGAGTCCCATGCTCTACTGACTGAGCCAGTCAGGGTCTCCTAAATTATTTTGGAAAAGATAAAAACTTTAACTTGTACCTAAGTGCTCTTATGATGATGATGAAGAATTAAGTACCAGTACTTCTGGATACATGCTTTTCCTCATTTTAATTAACATCTAGTATTTTCCACTTTAAAGAACTGTTTGCGAAAGAATTTTAAAAGCTCATTATTACGCATCATTGGAACATGTTGAATAAGTTGACACATAACCTTAGAATATGCCTACCAAAGTAATCAACTGAATGAGTGAGGTTGTATAACAGTGCATTTCCCTGTGGCAGTTAAATCAACAAGGTCCTGGGAAGGAGAGGCCATATTCCCTCCAGATCAAATTGGGGGTTTATGAGTCCAGCACGCTCCATGCCCAGGCATATAAGGTGTAGAGTTTCTGTGTGGTCAGAAATTCTGCCTCCAACCAACAGACCTGTGTCCTGCCACTTGCTCTCCTCTCCTCCTATGACATCAAACTCTTCAATAATTTCAGCCAGTAACTCAATGACATTTTAAAAATCATTCACAAAAATTTTATCACATATTTATTTTAGGTGCCTGGCATCATGATCAATGTCTCTGGAGGACACAAGGTAAATAAGGCAAGTTATAGTTTTCAAAGGGTTTAAATTTATAAGTAAAAGTAGAAGACAATATGAACACTGATAATAATTATTATCATTATCATATTAATTGCTTCAATTTATAGTGTCTCTTACATGCCAAGCCCTTAAATTACATTATTTTACTTAATAATAATTTACTTAATAATATTTTACTGTAAGATATGTATCATTGTTTCTCTTTACAAGTGAGGGAGGCAAAATTTGGAAAAGTTAACCAACGTGTCCAAGATCACCCAGCCAAGAGACACCAAGCAAGGATTTCAACACCCAATTTGGTCTGACTCCAAAGGCCCTTCATTTCCATACCACATGTTTTGGTATAAGTCATTCTATGGTAGGTTTCTTAAAACAAATAAACAAACAAACAAACCCAGCACCCACCCCCGTCCCCACCCAATGAAATACCGCCATTGTAAAAGCACCAAGGCAATGTTCAGTGAGAAAGAATTTGGGAGGACTGAGTAAGTGCAGAAACCTGATGCTAATGAGAAACCCAGGCTGTTGTCACGATGTGAGCAGAAACAGAGCAAGAATTCTCTAAAGATGAACTAGAATTTAGCTTTAGCAAAGAAGGCCAGCTAGGATCTCTGGGAAAATAACCCAACAGAAGCATACAGCTGTCAGAGACAGGGTGGCCTTTTCAGAGTAAAAAGTTAAGCCAGAATGTTAATCGAAGATGAAAATTTGCCCCAAGCCAACAGTGGTCGTGGCCACAAACTTGGAAACCATCTTCTATGGAGTTGGCAGTCAGGGGTCTGCATTAAAAGAATTTCTGTTCCTAGGGTCCACAACTGGCAAGCAACTGACAGTCCATGGGAAGTAAATATGTGCTGTGTTGCTGAAGTATGAATTAGTAAGCTACGCTATTCAGGTGGTGTGGGAATGAATGATTTAGCTAATGATTGAGCCTAATGAACTCTCCAGCATCCTGCCCTGGCAGTTTTGTTGTTCTGTTTTATCATCCCTTATCAAGAAGCTTTGATTCTGATAAAATTTGTTTCCTCGGTTACAAGTGAGGGGTTAGGGGAATAGTCAAGAAAGAGATAAAATGTCAGTGAATACTGGAATTCCTACCCGGGTATGAAATGTACCCATGTGTACGTTCACACACACACACACACACACACAGGAATCACTTGAACACAAGTCTCAATGGTCATAAAATTTAAGAGGAAGTTCACATTCACTCATGACCTCCCATTCCCCCCTGCCAATTTACTGCCTAGGCTACTATTACCTGTACAGACTTGTCTATGTTATTAATTCTGGGCATTTGCGAAGGTCTTGGGGGGTATCTAGCATGGTATAGGATATAGATACATGTAGGTAAGATTCCCATTTATTGAGCGGCTTCTGTTTGCAGGTTATCATACATACATCACCCGATGATTTACTATAGCTATTATGATAGGTGCTGTTACATCTGTTTTAGAGATGAGGAAACTGAGACCCCAAAAGTAGCTTATTCAAAGTCACACAAGTGGCCCCTTTGAAATCTAAATAAGATATAAGGCCCATGGCCTTACTTCTACATTCTATGCCAGGAACATTCTTTTTTTTTTAAAAAAAAATTTTTTTTTTCAACGTTTATTTATTTTTGGGACAGAGAGAGACAGAGCATGAACGGGGGAGGGGCAGAGAGAGAGGGAGACACAGAATCAGAAACAGGCTCCAGGCTCTGAGCCATCAGCCCAGAGCCCGACGCGGGGCTCGGACTCACGGACAGCGAGATCATGACCTGGCTGAAGTCGGACGCTTAACCGACTGCGCCACCCAGGCGCCCCTATGCCAGGAACATTCTTAGAAGCAATTTAAACCTGTTTTATTAATTAATGTTTGATGAGCTATATTTCAGGAAAGTTATTTTGGAATTCAGTCCATTTTTGCTTAGGCTTTTACTTGTTCATCTACATGTCAAACAAACTACCTTTGAGAATATATAAATAGAACTGTATCATTCTTTATAGCAAATAGCTTAGCAGACTTTATATAAACCAGAAGTGAAAGCAATGAGAGAAATGTAGTTGTTTAAATTATATATCTATATCTATCCACTCACACATTCAGACTATATAGAGGTATGTAAATACGCAGATGTAAATATGCATATGTATGTGTGGGTATTCTTTTATTTTTCCAAGTCTAACAGGGTATTTACATATTCTTATATTCTATATTTTTTTCCATTTGAGGACAAATGGTCAAGTTTAATGCATTTAATCCCAAGGAATACATAGGTTTGAGTTTGCTGGTTTCATACCAGATATAGGATTACTATGATATTACCCCTTAGTTCTCTTCTGACAGCATGGGGTTTTATAAAACACAACTCTATTTTGAGAATGTCTGTTCACCCCCTATAAGTTAAAAATTAAAATACTGATTTTCTCTTAATATTCTTTAAATTTTTACAATCACCACAGAAACAATGTAGCTTATGGATTTCAGATGTCCACTGATTGTAAGATAAAAGAAAAAAGAAAAAGATAAATATATTTAGAAAATGATACATGCTATAAACTTTACTAAGCATGTTTGATGTGAATTATCACATATTATTCATAAGTAAAGGCTGACAAGAAACCATTTTAGAGTTTTAGGAACTGAAGCTTATTAGGGAAAAATTTCATATTTATAAAAATTAAAGATACTGATTAATAAACATATTATGGCATAACTGTTATAACTGTACACAATTGATCACCACTAGTCTCAGGCCAACTAAACCCACAAGTGAACCAGACGTGCCAGAATTCTCTTAGTGCACATGGAACACTCATCCACATACTGTGCTTTCTTTGGCATCATTCGTACAGTATCCAAAAAGACTGGTAAGTCAGATAGGATACCTTTCCCTCTCCATTTAATACCTTTATTTTTCTTTTATTCTTTTTTTTTAATGTGCAAAATCCAATTAGGCTACTGAACTTGGGCTTTCACAACTGATAGTAATTTATTAGACACTATGGTTTGGAACTACAAACCAACATGATTTCAGTTACACAACCACGTTCCTAAATGGTGAATTAGAGATTACAGAATGTCACATAGACGCAGAATCTTAGCAGCAGATTTATTGGGGATAGGAATGACTAATACTGAAGAGGATGACTTGTTGCTGAAGTTCCTAATGCAAAGCATACTTAATATCTCATAGGTGAAAAATGAGAAGGCTGTGACTGATGGCAACATTCCCAAGATATACAAAAATAAAGATGTTTAAAAGCATGAGTGTATCTATGAAAGCTCATGATATTTTAGCAGATTAACTACACTTCTATTACATTCATTTTCCTACTCTTATATTTCCTTTTTTTTTTTTTAATTTTTTTTTTTCAACATTTATTTATTTTTGGGACAGAGAGAGACAGAGCATGAACGGGGGAGGGGCAGAGAGAGAGGGAGACACAGAATCGGAAACAGGCTCCAGGCTCTGAGCCATCAGCCCAGAGCCTGACGCGGGGCTCGAACTCACGGACCGCGAGATCGTGACCTGGCTGAAGTCGGACGCTTAACCGACTGCGCCACCCAGGCGCCCCATCTTATATTTCCTTTTTATCACATTTCTTCCTACTTATAATTTATTTTATCATACGATGAATACATTAGATACTCTGGGAAAGAAGCTGAGAGTATTAAACAATCCTTCAATCAAATAATAGTATAAAATGTGGGCTCTGCCCAAAAGCAATCTTGGAAAGATTGCTTTTCTTATTTGTGAATTTTATAGGGTTCTTCTGGAGAGTAATAAAATAATTTACAAAAAATAAAATGGTACACTTTGGGTGGCATCATTCATAAACTTTATTTTTAATTAATTAAAAAGGTATTGCTATGTTTATGTGATATATAAGTATGTGACACCATCAATGATCACAGGAGATACTTACATCAATGTTGTTCAGGGTATTGAAGTACATGAGATCATGCAGCCTTTTGAATGCTTGATTTGGATATTGAAAGTTGAAGGTTGAAAATGGTGATTCGGGGTCATCAAAAATATCAAAATCAGCTATTTCTTTCTCTTCCTTAGTTTCTCTTGGGACACCTAAATACCCAAAGAGTCTCAATTGGTGTGATTTTGAAAACTACAAAATATCTCTAAAACCCAAGAAATAAAACATACAAATAGCCATAAACATAACATTGGGAGCCCCCCACCGGGGTCATGTAATCTGTAGTACGCACTATTTTGCTCTCACCCATATTCCCTGGGTCGGGATTTCTATGTGTTCTGCCTGGGCAACTTCCAATTGCCAGCAGCTGCATCCCTGTGCCTAAGGACTTTCTACCCCATCTTGCAACTGGGGAAGGTTGCTTTGCTCTCTAACAGCAGGATGTAAAGTCTGGTAAATAACAGTCTGCCCCAGGCAGTAGTCAACCAAAGACACTAGGAATTAGGATATAAATACTCCAGTTCCCTTGCCTATTGCTGCATGAAAAGGAAGGATGATTCTGGAGCATAGGCTCTATTCCTTTTCCTAGAGTATTCCAACAGGATCAAGTTCTCCTCATGGTAGCTGGCTTACTAACACATCTTTGCTTGTCTACCTTCCTTTATCACTTCCCCACTCCCTTACTAAGGTTCCCTAGTCCACCCAAATAAACCATCTGCCCTTGAATTCTTTCTCAGCATGTGCTTCTGGGGGAATCTGAACCAAGACATTATCTAATTGTGTTCATGCCACAGGAATCCCCTACACAGCCTCTTCTTGAGTATTAACAGTGATAGAAGATTCTCTAGGTTTTAAATACTCTACTGCTCAATAACTGAAAATGCCAGCCAGTTCTTCCTTCTCTTGTTTTGAAGTATCACTCCTAGTAACCAACCCCCCCACATCTTTTCTTTGTCTTCCTCCACTCTCTGGAAGATCACTTTCTTTTCCATCAACCCTTGTCAAATCTTCCATGACTATCTTTTGTATCTTTCCGTTCACAACTGTACTTTCTGGTCCGAGGATAATATGATTTTTAGGCCTTGAGCATCCTGCTCGTCAATCTCTAGATCTCCTTTTTGTTAATCAGTATCTTCTAGGATATTGAAGAGTCTATAGACTCTGGATGTAGTAAAACAGGATGACTGTGCCTTGAACTTGATTCTCTTTTTCTACAAAATATAACATGGCAACCTGAAATTACTAGCTATGTTGTATTATATTAATCCTGTGGTCACTTAAAGTTCTCAGAGTTTTTGCATGATTTGTTCTGAAACAAGGGTTTTCTTGCATGGGTGATTTTTCAAAGTATTTAACAATCCCTATGACAAGGGCACCAACCAATCAGAACAAACACAAGCCCAGGTTCTGGAGTAAAGCCCCAGAGATTTTTATTGATATGTTCATATATCAGTTTCTGAATTGTGAAGAACTCAGGGGATCTTGGAGTGAGAAAGAGGGGAAGTACTTGGGGTCTCAGGATAGTAGCTATTTATTAAGAGAAGGGAAGAATTCAAAATTTTAATAGTTGGTACAGCAAGTACCATTATGAAACCACTTAACATCAGTCTTGTTCCTTTCCCAGATTTCTACTCTACAGATATAATATATTCCCAACGTACCTGGTGCCTTGTAATTTCTGAAGTTGATGTTGGCCAGAACAAAGTGGATGATAGTTGGGCAATCTTTCTCAACGTCAGGATTCTTGGGTTTAAAGACATAGCATTCCTTCAGTCCTTCTCGATCAAACACATTGGGATCAATCTTTGGAAATGGAAGCTTGTTCATTCTGGCCCACTTTTCTGCAAGTAGAAGTTCCTATAGAGGAGAGGTAAAGATACATTCGGGAATTTTCAGTTTTCATGTATTCAGTTGGTCTGGCCATCGTTCAATATTCATTAGGTGTTGACTGTGTCCTAGCAATGTGCTCCTTGCTAAGATGAATAATGACCTTGTTCACAAGAAGCTCATTAGTGTAAAAAGATACATAGTTGCCTCCAAACAAACTCGCTATTATGTTAATTCTTGGCCTCATAGGAGGCATGTGAAAATTTACTGATGGACTGAACTGAATGAAATTATATTGACGTAATTGCTATAGGAAAAAAATATTAGGGCTCTGGTTATCTATAACCCTTCAGAGTCAAAGATCTGAAGAAGCCAAATGAGGAACACTCTATTACTGAATTCTTACCTGTATCTTCTTAACACAACCAATTAAAATTAATAAATTTCATGTATGCTAACATATCTGAATTACTCTGAATCAGCTTTTTAAAATCTTCTGTTTATAAAAAGATTTTAGCTTCTGGCCTCAGAATGCTATTAAATGTGTAGTGGCCAAGAGTGGGCCAGACAGGGAAACCAAACATTTAGTTAGTGGGTGTTGCAATTGTGTGATTGTTTCTACATATTAGCTCCCTTCCTGATAAGAGAATTATACATTCCCACCAGAATGAGAAGACACCTAGACATAGTCACAGCAGATGATTTGTAGCTGCTGACACGTAATGTGACCAAGAAATACATGTTTTTTTGTTAGCCACTGAGATTTTAGATTTGTTTCTGCATCAAGGCTGACTAAAGGGTGGGTAAGCGCACAGACATACACACACACACACACGCACACAGAGTGTTGAACTAGAAAACATAAATCAGTATGGACAGATGCCATAAATAAGGATTATTTATATTTAAAAATATTTTTCAATGTTTATTTATTTTTGAGAGAGAGAGAGAGAGAGAGAGAGAGAGAGAGGGAGAATGAGCAGGGGAGGGGCAGAGAGAAAGGAAGACACAGAATCCGAAGCAGGCTCCAGGCTCTGAGCTGTCAGCACAGAGCCCGACACAAGGCTTGAACTCACAAACCGTGAGATCATGACCTGAGCCAAAGTTGGACGCTCAACCGACTGAGCCACCCAGGGTCCCTGAGCCTATTTATATTTATATACAGTTTCAGGGGGAGTGGGAAAAATAAGAAGCAGACTCTCAGTGGTAAAAGCACAGACTCTAGGGCCCGATTGCCTGAGTTAAAGCACAAGCTCTGAGACTATGGGCATGTTTCTTAGTGTCTCCATACTCAATATCCTCAAATGTAAAATAAGGAAGGTAATAATAATAATACAAATCTCATGATTGCCATTCAAATAAAATAATCTCTGTACAGTATTTAGAACAGTGTCTGACACTTATGATTTGCTATACAAATGTTTGATAAATAAATGCCAATAAAGAGAGGAAAGAGGTGGAAGGGGAAAAGTGAGGAAAGAAAAGAGGAAAAAGAAAGAGAGACAGGTACAGTATTAGAGAAATTCTCATAGAGGTGAGGTATTAGGGAAATGATCACTGCAATCTTAAGTTATTTTAACTACTCTGTGTCATCAATCACATCAATTGATTCAATGATAGTCATCAGTTGCAAATCAAAGCTCCATGCTAGGAGGTGAGAACATCACAGTGAATGAAACTCTTGTTGTTATGGGATTTATAGCCTGGTGGGTAAGAGATAGTGACCAAGTAATTCCTTGGGTTTAAAACTGTCGTAAACGCTACAGAGTCTTCACCATGAGATTTGCAGTGTATGTGGACTATTTCTTCAGAGCATACATTAATTCATTCAACCATTATTATCAGACACCTGTTTTGTTCTAGGCATAAGTCAAAGGCTGTCTTTGAATCCTTGAAGATTGTAAATCAATGGGAAAGGGGAATAACAGATATTATAGTGCAATATGATAGAGGCAGCAAATGTGATGGATGGCTTCATGTGTGGGCTGTGCAGCCTGAAAGGCCAACCTCAAACAGAGACACCTTGATTTGCTACCTGGGTGGTCTGAGACAAACTGCTGAGCCACCACAAGTCAACAGGGACGAAATTATTTTATGGGTTGAAGTATGTAGCGATATTCCCTTAATGGGAAGCATAAGAACCAACCAACCAACCAACCAACCAACCACACAGGGACCAGGTTGTTCACTATCCCTGAAATAGTAGACTCTCAAACCCATTTCACCTCTATTCCTTCTGTTTCTTATTTCTCAGCAACTTATTTTCTACCACTGTGTGTAAAGTTAATACTATTATTTTCCTCAGGATTGCTGTGATGATGAAATGAGGTAATGTATTAAAAAAAACTCAGTAATTTATATTTAACAGTATAATTTATAGTTTAAATAGTTATATTTGTATTTATATATATTTTTTAATTGTAATTTTATTTTTAAAAATATTTAGTAGTTTTTGAGAGAGAGAGAGAGAAAGAGAGAGGAGGAGAGCGAACAAGAGTGGGGGAGGGGCGGAGAGAGAGGGAGACAGAATCTGAAGCAGGCTCCAGGCTCTGAGCTGTCAGCACAGAGCCCAATGTGGGGCTTGAGCTCACAAACCGTGAGATCTTGACCTGAGTTGAACTCAGACATTTAACCCACTAAGCCACCCAGGCACCCCGATATTTGTGTTTATATTTAAAATAGTACCTTAAATTTACATAAAAGTATGCATTGAACCTTTCAATACTCTTGATGCTTCCGGAATGTTGTGAATTTTAAGTTGATTAACTCTCAATGCCATTTACATTTTATTTACAAGAAACAAAAATTGGGGGGAACAAAGGATATAATGTATATTAAAGCAGTTATTTCATAAACTACTAGGCAAAATATGATTATATTTTACTGAAATATATATACAGATATAAATTCTGGTTTGAAATTTGATCAAACTTTTATCACTAGCCTCTTTTTACTCCCTGTTCCATTGAATTATTCAGTTTAGTTCTTGTCTGGCACTTTCACAATTATTCATTCAAGATTATTCAACACCAAAATAAAACCAAAAGTTCATACTGTGGATCATTTGCGTGAGAACGAGGCAAAAAAAGAGCTTTCTAGTGTTTACAAACATGACTCAGGATGACTAACTATGTGTGGATAGTTTCCTCTTCACAAGAGGAAAAGGAACCGAGTGAGGTAAAAGACCAAGCTATTTTTAGTTAGATATTTTATGCTGGAATCAGGAAGCGATTGAAACTTTCCCTTTCCTGATATGATCCTGCTGTGGAAAACGTTAAAATCCGATGACTATAAAGATGGTGATTACAGGATGGAAAAACTACCTCCTCCCCAATGTCTCGTTTCTCTGTCAAGACTGAGAAACAATGACACAGTCTATGAGTAGAGCAGACGAGTTAGAAAAGAGTATTTTAGAAGAATGCCATGAGCAAGAACATTGCTGCTTTGCAAATTATGGCAATCTGCCTGAACTGTTTTCTACCACAAGTATCCATTTTGGTTGTTGGACACCTCATACTTCTGATTTCCATAGACTAATTCATGGCAAATTTACATACTACTAAAATGATTTTCTGTGGAGATAAAAATTTGTGAGTACCCTTCAAAGCAACACTTTGTAAGAAGTACTCATTTTTGAGTACAAAAACATTGTGAAGGATAAGAAAAACAGCCTAAATAAAATAGAAATATATACAAACTATAGTGTGAATGGCATATATGTGACATTTTATTTATTTTTATATATGGATAAATATATATTTATATGTATTTTTAAATGTATAAATATATATTTGTATCTACTAAATTAGCTTTTCTCTAGAGGAAACGAGCATTTTCTCTGTCCAAACCTAGGATATGTACTTTCTATGATGTTTCTCAATATTTACAATCCATTTTTAGATTGGGAAGAGGTATGGAGTATAAATATAAACATAAATTGAATCTTAAAAAAAAATGAATGAAGCAAGTAACGTAAGATATAATAGATAGGGGTGCCTGGGTGGCTCAGTCGGTTAAGTGGCCAACTTTAGCTCAGGTCATGATCTTGCTGTTCCTGAGTTTGAACCCTGCGCCGGGCTCTGTGCTGATAGCTCAGAGCCTGGAGCCTACTTTGGATTCTGTCTCCCTCTCTCTCTGACCCTTACCCCCCTCAAAAATTAATAAACATTAAAACAATAAAAAAAGATACAATGGATAGAATCTGCAGTTTAGAACTCACTATTTTCTGCTTATGATCATCATCGCTTCCAATAAAAAGCATGCTGGTATTAGGATCCAAGAGCTTTATAATGCAATGGGTGTGAAAATAATTTTGTATATTTAATAATGTAGAGTATTTACATAGCACTTTACAGTTCTCTTTAGTTCTTCACCAAGACGTTACTATAACTTCACAAAAATTAATGTTGGGCATATCTGCTCATCAATAGGCATCTGATCCTTAATGACAAATACAGGTGTAGTGGGTTGAATAGGTGGCCCTCCAAAACAGAAGTTCATGTGCTCTAACCTCCCACCCTGCCCCAGAACCTGTGAATGTAACCTTATTTGGAAGAGGGGTTTTTGCAAATGTAATTAAGCTGAGGGTCTCGAGATGAGATCATCATGGGTTATCTGGTTGGGGCATAAATCCAATGACAAATGTCTTCGTAAGAGACAAAGGTCCTTATAAGAAGACACACACACATATCGGAGAGCGCATATGAAGACAGAGGCTGAGATTGGAGTTATGCAGCAACAAGGCAAGGAAAGCCTGGAGCTGGCAGAAGCTGGAAAAGGCAAGGATGAATTCTAGCCATAGAGCCTTTGGAGGAAATGTGGCCCTGAGATACCTACATCGGTGGTAATTTGTGATGGCAGCCCTAGGAAACTAATATTTGAGGTAAATCTGTAAATGCTATGTTTAATAATGGATAGTTCCCTTTATTGGCCACAGTAGATCGATGCCCAGCAAGCTAACACTTGGACTGGCTTGGCCATGATGGTGTGACCCAAAACAAAGTCATGAATAAATCATATGCAGAGGTTTTCACACAAGGATCATGCCATAATGTTAACAAATAAATCAGGTTAGTGTGGAAAAATACAATTCTCTGTTTTTTTGTCAGTTTGATGGAATTGACCTTGAGTGAAATATAACAAGATAAAGCTAATTTAGATAAATTACTTTTATCATTGGTGAAAACTTGTTCATTTCAAACTTTCCTTTCTTCTCTCCTCCTTTTCTCCTTCCCTCCTTGTCTCCTTTCCTTTCTCTGTTCTTCTTTCCTTTTATTTTTAAGAAAATGAACCCACTGCTCTGGGTTCTGCTCATTACGCATTTAAAAGGGCACTGAAAAACTGAGTTAGACTTATGTCCAACATATGGTAACATGATATAAAATAACATTATTTACGGCATAATAACTATTCTATTATTCTCCATAAAATTTAGTAAGGTTAAAAAAAATTTCTAGTAAACTCTGAATTCTCCTATATTCTTTGCTTGCTCCTTAAAAGAGCCAAAGCTTTCTTAAAAATGTTTTTCCTAAAATCAGTCTGTTCATTTCGCAGACTTGAATGTGAAAACACCCCTGGCTTATTTTCATGACCAACATTAAAGACAAATGCTATTAGAATTCTCCTTGAATGGACCCTAATGGTGAAATAAATTTGTATGGTATATATCTAAGTTATTATAGAGTTAACAAAAAGACTCTTGACAAAATGAAACATAGAACTGATTTTTTCAAATCAGTAAGAATATTATTTAGAATCATGAGGCTCTTTATATCCAGCCTACTATTAGGGTGTGTGCCTACAAATCTAAAACAAACAAAAAAAAAACAACAAAAGAAAACCTAAAAACCTTCCAGTATTATTGCCATTGACATTATCAGTTTTCAAGGCCAGTTACAACATAGATAACAATAAAAACTGTGATCTCCTCCATCAAAAGCCATGATATCTATCATTCATATCTACCTGACAAAATCTGAGTTTTAACTATACTCATGAAATGCTTCTATCAATAATTGTGAAATAAGGTTTATGGTTTTATTTTTTGGCCCAGCA
This sequence comes from Prionailurus viverrinus, assembly GCF_022837055.1. NCBI lineage: Eukaryota > Metazoa > Chordata > Mammalia > Carnivora > Felidae > Prionailurus > Prionailurus viverrinus. The sequence goes on from NC_062577.1 coordinate 19,027,707, forward strand.
TCTTTGCTCTGCTCTTTTATTACAAATGGCATTTATATTTCAACTCAAAAACAGAAAATTTATGGAGGAAAACATTATAAACAATAGTGTGTAATTTCCTTTATAGTTAAGTCTTTGAAAATATAGATCCTTATTTCCAGAGTAATGGGTTTTATGCCATACTAAACCAATAATAAAAGGAAATATATACATATTGGGGAGAGAGGTGAGATGAAAGGAATTGACAAAATTTCTACAGCACATCTATGAGAATGCATAGCTGGAAATGTCTACAGACTTTGTAAATCTATATAGATGGAGTGATTGTAGGCTCTAAGATAGTAAATACATAATAAAGCTACAGTTGTTAAAATACAGTGTGGTACTGAGATAAGAATTATCAGATTGTCAGATGAACCAATGGAATACAATAGATACATACAAAACAGATCTAGGCATTCTGTAGTACTTAATGATACTGATTCTGTAGTACTTAATTAATGATAAAGGAAGCATTGCAAATAATATCTTTGAGGGATTGTGTTATTATGCATCTAATATATTGAAAAATATTAATGAGTTAGAATATTTTAAGAGAATATCATACAAAGAAAAATACCGGTGGCTGGGTGGCTCAGTCAGTTAAATGCTGACTTCAGCTCAGGTCATGATCTTGCAGTTCGTGAGTTCAAGCCCTGCATCAGGCTCTCTGCTGACAGCTCAGAGCCTGGAGCCTGTTTCAGATCCCGTGTCGCCCTCTCTCTCTGTACCCCGCCCCCCACCCCAGCCCCAGCTCATACTCTGTCTCTGTCTCTCAAAAATAGAAAAAACATTTTTAAAAATTTGAAAAAAAGAAAAAAAAGAAAAATATCAGTCTATATGTAACTGATCTTGTTAATATGAATTTCAAGAATAAAACCAGTGAAAGAAGTGACTACATAAATATTTAAAATGTTAAAATCATCAGAAATAAAAATTCCAACACAAATACTCATTAGATCATACTTGCAAAAATAAGACAAATTTTAATATCTTTAAGATATAAAATACTAATGAACAGCAGCAATACTAATAATCCAATTAAAAGTAGTTTAAAAACATGAATATAAATAACCATAACAAACTATTTACACTCACAAGCAAAGGGAAAAGTTGGAGGAAAATGTGCTTCTTTTTCTTTCTGTCATATTGTAAATTTTTTTAACTTTGTTTTCAATATTTTTTCAGCCGGAAAAGCCATGTAAAATAAGGACTCACATATACAATCTTTTTTTTTTTTTAATTTTTTTTCAACGTTTTTTATTTATTTTTGGGACAGAGAAAGACAGAGCATGAACGGGGGAGGGGCAGAGAGAGAGGGAGACACAGAATCAGAAACAGGCTCCAGGCTCCGAGCCATCAGCCCAGAGCCCGACGCGGGGCTCGAACTCACGGACCGCGAGATCGTGACCTGGCTGAAGTCGGACGCTTAACCGACTGCGCCACCCAGGCGCCCCACATATACAATCTTATATAGTAATGTCAATTGGTGCAGCCTTTTGGGAAAGCAAACCAAAAATATTTATTAAAAGTCCTAAACTAATACATATCTAAGAAGCCAACCTAAGCAATTAATAAAAAGTATGGTTAAAGATTCATGGGCAAGGATGATCACAGAGAAAGTGACAAAAGAGCAATAATCTGAAAGTTGAAAATGGAGCATTGTTAAAAATTTTTGCATATTCACATACATATAGAGATACCATGCTGTGTTTATAACTTTTTTAATGTTTTTAATTTTTATTTATTTTTGAGAGAGAGAAAGAGAGAGAGAGACAGAGACAGAGGCAGAGTGCAAGCAGGGGAGGAACAGAGAGAGAGGGAGACACAGAATCCGAAGCAGGCTCCAGGCTCTGAGCCATCAGCACAGAGCCCAATGTGGGGCTTGAACTCATGAGCCATGAGATCATGACCTGAGCTGATGTAGGACGCTTAACTGACTGAGCCGCCCAGGTGCCCGGCATGCTGTGTTTATTATTATGTTAAAACAAAATTTAATGGGGGAGTGCCTGGGTGGCTCAGTCAGTTAAGTGTCCAATTCCTGATTTTGGCTCAGGTCATGATCTCATGGTCATGAGACTGAGCCCCATGTTGGGCTCTGTGCTAAGTGTAGAGCTGGCTTGGGATGCTGTCTCTCCTTCTCTCTCTGCCTCTCTCTCTCTCAAAATAAATAAATAAACATTAAAAATTATTTAATGGCATGGGAAAATGCTCACATTATAATTTTAGGTAGAAAGAAGCAAAATGCAAGACTATATTATCCTGGTGTTCACACACAGACACACACACACACACACACACACACACACACGCGCGCGTGAAGAAAATTGCAAAATATCAGCAGCTGTTGTCTGTGTACAAGAAGCACTTAATATATATTCCAAATATCCAAATTTTTAAATAATAAGTATACATTCTTCTTAATTAGAAACAATGAGTCAAAGTACATTTAAAAACTACAACAAAGTACAAGTTCTTTTTAGAGGTACAAAGTGATAACCAAAGAAGGTGCAAACCTTCTTCCCCATATTAACTCATGAGGTGGCAGGGCTGTGATTCATATATAAAATTATGGCTTTGACATTTTCCAGCCCCCCTGGTGAAATGAATAATACAGTTTCTTCCATGTCCAGAACTAGTTTCCAAGCTATCCTCTTACAGTCATCCATTGAAATTCACTCCCCCATAGCTGCTCGTGGGTCATCAGATCTTCCTCTTGGCTTTCTCAGTCACCTGCCCTGTACAGTACTTCATTATCCTAGGCTTGGATTACATTAAATCCCTCTTAATTTTAATCTTTTGCTCTTTCTTCAATTCGTCCTACTTTCCACCGTCAGATTAATCATCCTAAAATTCCAATTTCATGAGGCTGTTTGCTGGCTGCAAAGCCTTCACTGATTCTCTATTTCCTATCATCCAATTTTAGAGTCTCCCCTAAAGCCTTCCTAATGGGAGCTTAATATCTATCACTTCGAATCAGATCACTCCACTTCCTCAGATGTGCTCATTGCCATCTCTGTGCCATTTTCATCCTGGTCTATTTATTTCCCTGCTCATCTACCCCAGGACATACCAATCTATTCTTACACGGATCTCCCATAACACCCATGCTCATATAAATCAAAATAACTCTTTAACAGTAAGTTTCTTAATTTTCTTCCAAATGACTCTCGCATATAAAGCCTTTCCCCCAAGAAAGCTAAAATGTTATGGAAATCAAGAACCATGGTTTATCATTAATTGCTGCACACAGCACACAGCACAGAAAAATGTACATCTACAATGTATACGGAGGAGGCAGCTAGTGAAGGAGAAAGAGCGTTAGATTGTCATTCTGGAGCCTTGGAAGCTGGTCCAGCTTAACGGCTTCTTCTTTTTTTTTAAAGGCATTTAAAAAAAAGTTTTATTTATTTACTTTGAGAGAGACAGAGAGCATGAGTGGGCGAGGGGCAAGGAGAGAGGGGGAGAGAGAGAATCCCAAGCAGGCTCCGCACTGTTAGTTCAGAGCCCAGTGTGAGGCTTGATCTCACAAACCATGAGATCATGACCTGAGTGGAAATCAAGAGTTGGATGCTTAACTGATGGAGCCACCCAGGAGCCCCCAGCTTGACCACTTCTTAACTAGCACTTTCCTAGCCATGTCCTGAGCTATGTTCTGTTTACTCATTGTCCATTTTATTTTATTTTATTTTATTTTATTTTATTTTAAGAGAGAAAGAGAGATATAGAGAGGCCACAAGTGAAGAAGGGGCAGAGAAAGAGAGGAGAGAGAGAATCCCAAGCAGGCTCCGTGCTGTCAGTGCAGAGTTCCATGCGGGCTCAATCTTATGAACTGTGAGATCATGACCTGAGCCGAAATCAAGAATTGGATGATTAACCACCAGGCACCTTCAGCTTGACCACTTCTTAACTAGCACTTTCCTACCCAGGTCCTGGACTATGTTCTGTTTACCCATTATCTTATTTAATGTGAGGATATGATGAAATTGCTTATCTCACCAATACTTGTTTCCTTGTCAGAATACCACTAACTGCCTCTAAAAAAATTAAATGTGAAAGTATTTTTAAAATATGAGGCTTTATATATATTAAGGAGCTATTATGACAGCCACTATTAGTCTTGAGAGCAGTTTAGTCATAGTATAACAGAAAGGAAAGCAGACACCAGAGGACTCAGGTTATCATTGACTCTTCCTGGTTGGGAGATCATGGACTATTTCACTTACTTTCTATGAATTTCCATTTCTTAATCTATGAAATGGGGATAATAACTCCGTATCTGTTATAACATTTCCTTCATTCACCAACGAAAAAATGACCTACTTAACACTTTGGCTGGCACTAATAATACAATTAGAACCAAATGATTAAAACAAAACATACATTCAAAATAGTGTTCTAGTTCCCAAGGAGTTCAGACAGTGAAAGAGATATATATGTAAACAAATACAGACAATACACCATGAAAATTGCCATATTAGAAGAATATACTAAGTCCTTTGTACTGAAACTAGGTCTGTGGAGGTCAAGAAAGATAACATTTGAGATGCATCTAAAGAAAGTTTGACGTGTTCCAGGTGGAGGGAATAATATTCATGATCTCGCTTGGGTAATATCACAGTGTTGCTGAGCAATCTATGTTGCCTGTTCTGAACTTTTTCTCATTTCTTCAGAGGCAGACTTTTATTCTCCACATGACCCTGGTTCCCCCACCTCTACCCTTTCACTCTCAAAAGATAACATTGACTTCTAATTCCTACAAGAGTGAGAAGTCATCAGATAAGTACTCTCCTATCTTCCCCTCTCCATGCCTAACAGTGAAAAATCCTACCCTCTTGCCCCAATATGGACACTTCTATACTACTTTCCAACTGTATTTTTTTAAATCTGCTTTGTACTCCTCACCCCTGTAAGTTTCCAGGACTGTGACTCTGACTCTATCATATATGTCATCTCTCCACTCTCCAATAACATCTTCATTAATGACTCCCAGGCATCAGCATTTAAATACACTCAAATCTCTTCTATTAACAACCCACCTGTTCACATACACACATAGTTTTCCTGTTCCCCAATTCCTTAATTTTCATTATTTTTCCCTGATAGTTGTTGTTAAATTTTCAAGATACTATTTTATGTCCTCTTCTTGAGAGTATATATTCCCCTGGCATGGTTTTAATTATCTTTTACTTGGTAACATCCAACTTTCAGCCTCATTTCCTTGAACGTCAGATACATTGCATCATTCTTGTTCTGTTGAAGACTGTGAACTTTAATGTGGGTCATGGGAAATCATTTACAAATTTCTTTAAAAAATTTTTAAATTTTACAAATTTGTTAAAGAATGGAAGTGATTAAATCACATCTGTGTTTTTAAAATATTACTCATCATAATGTAGAAAATAGGCTAAAGGGATAAGAAATTGGAGTGAAGAGGACTAAAATATCTACAAGGCATGCAAATGAACATCCTAGATAATGGAATGTTGTATAAATTCTCCTTACCTTGAATGGAGGACTAGAGTCACTTGGTCGTGCAGAAAAGTCAAAGGAGATAATGAGATCGACTCCTCTCTGAGGTCTCAGGATCAAGGGGTATGGCAGGTTAAATGTGAGGCCACTGTCCACTACATGAATCTTTTTACTTTTGACATCCAGAGGCTCATATATTTGCTCAAATTCATCAGGATCTTTAAAAAGGGAAGAAAGAAAAGAATAAATTAAATGGCCATTTCACATTATTTAGAACATAAAAAAATGCATTTTAAAAATAGTATTTATTTTGAGGGAGGGGAAAAAGAGAGAGTGCATGGGGGCGGGGTAGAGAGAGAGGGAGTGAGAGGATCCCAAGCAGACCCTGATCTGTCAATGCAGAGCCCAATTTGGGGCTCGAGCTCACAAACCATGAGATCATGACCTGAGCTGAAACCAAGAGTTGATGCTCAACCGACTAAGCCCCCCCAGGTGCCCCCAAAATATTTTTAAGGTAAGTTTGTGAATAAAGTTTTATATGGTTAGGTCCTCAGGCTTTGGAGACAAACAGAGCTGGGCAGGAGTCCAGCTTTAGCAGCTGCCAATTAATTATTGTCTTTAACTCCTAGTTTCCGTATCTGTACCATCAGGTAAAAGAATCAAATAAAGGTGCTGTGAAGATGAAGTGAGACAATGCATGGAAAGTACTTAGCTCAGGTCCTGGCATTAATTCTAAGCTATGTACCCCTTTAACAGCTTTACCTCACATTACCTAGGTCTTTGCTGGCTTAAAAACATTTCCTCATACATTATCTGGTTTTTAAGTCATAACAGACATGTGAGGTAGACGACATCTATAAATGAAGGATGAAATACATCCATCTCTACAGTACAGAAGGGGGGGCGGGTAGAGTGAATGGATCCCACACTGCATCTCCCTGATGGGCGTCCAAGGAAATAATCCAGCCAATACATTCAGCAAACGTGTACTGTCTGCTAATATTTGGGCTGTATTTCAGGTGCTGAACAAGATGCAAACTCTGTTCTAACAGAGCACGTGACTGATAAATAGTTCGGGTAGTGATAAATGCAATGTAGAAAATGATAGAGGGTAATATAATAGGGAGTAACTTCAGGTGGATAAATGAGAGAGACCTCTTTGAGAAGAAGACCAGAACTGACCAGCTGACGATTTGGAGGGATATTTTTTTCTAGGGAGAGGAAAGAGCCAGAGCAATGTCCCTAAGGCAGAATCTGACTTGGTATGTTTGCAGAACAGCAAGAAGCCTGGTGTGGCTACAGTATCAGAGGGGAGTGAAATGAGGTGACAGAGGATCTGAAAGGTAGCAGGGTCTAGAAATCATTTGTTTTATGAATAAAATGGTAACATGCTACTCTTCACATTTATGTGTGGTGCTCCACATTCTCTTCCCAGGAAAAAGGAATGTGATCAGAACCGAAGTGATCTGAGCTGAATGAAATAACCTGTAATTGTTTTGTTCTGTTCCCTTGTCTTCACACGTGGACTGTTAAGAAGAACAGAGTGATTATGCTCAAGAAAGAACAGAGTGATTATGATCTCTGAGTAAGCACTGAAATTCCACTTGGCAAGCCTTTTCACAGAGGCAACAATCAAAACTAGAGGGTCAGACCAACCTGTGTTTATAGAATCACCTGAAAATGTAGTTAATACCTATTATTCAGGAAAATGTTCAGCACATGATGGGAACCCATTGAATGTTAGTTTCCTCCATATAGTTCTAAGTAAGAATGATACTGACTATATAGTGAATTTTATTGTTATGTTTTGTAAGAGCAAGAGATCCAAAAGTTAGGCAAATCTTTAACTTCTTACTGTCCCATTCAATCCACAATCCTCATCATCATTAAAAGCTGAAAAGCACCGATGAGACAATTAGCCTTGATGTTTATTCCGTGTGAATCGAAAACAGTTCTAAATTAGACTTTGGTTTAGTTACTTAAGAAAATATTATTACCCTTCTAAGTTTCTACAGTTAACACAGAGTCATGTGTTTTCTTCTCTCATATTTATTAAAATTTCTCATCCCTAAAATACTGAATAACAAGTGAATGCTACAAACATATATTAGTGTGTTTATGAACGAAGCAGAACAGAGTTTACAGCAAGGTGATTTGTACCGCCCGGAACTGTTGAATGAGAGTGTGTGAATGAATGACCTTAAACAAACAAACAAACAAACAAAAAACCAAATATGCTTAAAAAAAAAGGCTATGGGGGGAGTGGTTTAGACAAGAATAAGGTCATATAACTAAATGAAAATGTGGGCCAAGTTAAAAAAAAGAAAAAGTCTTGCTATGTCTAAGGTGAATAAATAGGCCAGCAAGGAGAGACAAAAGAAATTATTCTTTAAATAATTATCTTTAGGTTAATTCTCTTTTCTTATCAAGTATGTATGGATTGTAGTGACAAGGTATGTTTCTACCAGCCAAGATTCTAAAATTCTATCCATCACAGAAACTGGAACCTAAGAATTATAACACTGAAAAATACATATATTATCAAATGTGATTTTAATATTTATTCCTCTGAAATTCTTATTGTTTAAAAATTACATATGTGAATGTTTTATGTGAATGTTTGTGGGTCTTTCCTTATATTAGTTTTTAAATATTTTAATAAGAGCTGAAATTCATTATTTGGGTACTTTTATTTCTCTTAAAAACAGCTTCATTTATTTTGAGGGTCTATAATGTATTAGAAATTTCATATATGATATTTATCATCCCCATAATACTCTTACCAAAAAAGGTGTTATGAATGTCATTTTAAAGATAAGGAAACTAAAACCCAAGGGGTCCAGTTTCACACAGTGACAGTCTGGATTCTAAGACAGGCCCACAGGGTCTAAGCCTTCTGCATAGGGTCATGTTGTTACTTCAGTAAACGGCATGGCCATAAAATTGAAAGGGTTTAAAATGGATGACTTAAGGGATGTCTGGGTGGCTCAGTGGGTTGAGCATCTGCCTCTTGATTTTGGTTCAGGTCATGATCCCAGGGTCATGGGATGGAGCCCCACGTTGGGCTCTGCACTGAGTGTGGAGCTTGCTTGAGATTCCCCCCACCCCCCCGCCTCTCTCTCTCTTTCTCACTCTCTCCCTCTCCCCTGCTCTCACTTTCTCTCTCTAAAATAAAAAAACATATACAATTAAAAAAAAGTAAATACAATGGGGAACTTAAAAAGCAATAATTACAATATAGAGAGGCTACCTACACATGCATCTGTCAATCATTAAAACCACATTAGTATGTGTATTTCATCACAGGTAAACACAAAAGTTTTAAAAACATATTAGTGGCAGTATTATTTTTTACACTGCAGTGATTTTCCCCTAGTATGATAAAGTAAAATGATATCACAAATATCTTTCTTTGGCTTCATAAATAGTGCTTTTTAAAATCTTAGCTAAAAGATTACAAAAACAGACCATTTCTCTCATATTCCGTTTGGTTTGCTCCCTCTCATCATAAAACTGGTAGTGTCCCTCTTCCTCTTTTATATCCAAGATAACACCTGAGAGACAAATCATTATGTGCACCAATTCCCAGCTGGGGCACATAACTAAACACCGTATTTCTACCCTTCCAAATAAACTGACAGGAAGTAGTGTTTCCTACTTGTGTTGCAAACAACACAGTTTTGCAAGATATTAACAGATGTTCTTTACACAAAATAAGAGTTCCATGATCAAATGGGCTTGAGAAATATGATTTCAACAGCTTAAAGTAATAGCCAGTTATTGTGTTTGCCTTGGGCTCTTTTTAATGAAATGCTATTTAATCCTCACAGTAAGTCTCTAAGATAGATATCACTATTACTTCTATTTTGTAAGTAAGCTATTATTTCTATTTCATAAGGAATAAACTGTGAGGATTGCTGCAACCTCACTGCCCTATGGTTCCATCAGGATCAGGGCTGTCGGTTTTTAGTTTGGTTCCACTTTTCTACCATTGTTAACTGAGACTTGGGCTAAGTAAGGGCCCAAGACTGTCCAGCTAATAAACGGCGCACCCAGGATTCAAATGTAAGCCAGTCTGCTTTTCAAGTCCTATACTTGAGGCACATTAAGTAAGCCAGTCTGCTTAAATTCATTAGAGTATCCCACTGCATTGTGAAAAGGGGGATGGAGCTGTTAGTTTTCCAAATTTATTTGAATTTGAACCCAATTTATTGTATGACATCCACTAGAATGTCATAGAGAGTTTGATGAATACGACTACGGAGGAATATCCTCCCATACTTTAAAGCCCACATGGTTTCTAAACCTGTAAGTGAGTTAATCAGGTTTTTTGATAGGTATGGAAACATGCTGGGTTCTATAATTACGTACCACCTCCTTAAAGCAGTTCAGCTGTATCGCAGATACTGTATCTGCAGGTATCTGCAACGGTCATTTTATAAACACATCACACAGATTCAATTTATGATGTACCAAAATGTTTGGCTGTTTGTGTATTGAACTCTGGCCTAAATTAACTCATGCCTCGATTTTTTATTCCAGATGGTATGTGTCACAGTGAATAACATAAACACAAAAGTAAACAGGAAAGAAGTTATGTAATTAATGGGCAGCTTCTCCAAAATTAGGTTCTAAAGGTATACAATGATTCTGAAGTAAACAAATGAGAGGAATCCACCTTCTCCTATTTTCAAAAGATTGTCTGCAAGGTGAGGTAATAGGCACAAAAACTGCACTATTTTTTTTTCTCATTTTAGGTTAAGAGATTGTTTTCATTTGAAGATACTCAAATTTTAATCTGTAAAAACAAAATCATCATAGGTAAACCAAAATGTAAGGTTTTCCTAAAATCTGTGTGGTTTTTTTTTTTTGTATGGGGTGGGGTACAAAAATAAAAGAAATAAACTTAGTGAATGTTTTAATTAAGATATGGTATTTTAAAGTGTATAATAAATAGAACTTTTAATGAAGACTTTATGAACCAAGATGATTATAGTTGGTTCATTATGAAGACTTTATGAACCAAGATGATTATAGTTGATGATTATGATACATCTTTTAACTTTAAGCTCCACAGACATAGTTAGTCTAAAGCTTGGAAATAATCAGGAGATAAACAGGGTCTACCTTAGTAAGGAGCTGTCTGAAAAAGCACTAATCGATTTAGCAAATCCAGTCTAAACTGCAGTCAGTTTTTAGCAACATTAATCTGTGAATTATAGATTTGAACGAGCTCATCACTGACCCGACTGGCTTCGTGACTAAAATCAATAGGCCGTATACATTTTCTCAACTGGATAAATATAAAGTGAGTGAAATAGAGTTTTTATGAGATACAACACAAAGAAATAAATTTAAAGTTCCTTCCAAAGATCATTAATTTAAAACAATTTTCGGTTAAAACATTCCAAAACAGGCCAACAAAAGAATGATTAGTCAATGTAATACCATATTTGGAGACGATTTATTTTTCTGCTTCCTCATTTTACTTTATGAGAACCAATCATGAGACTTCCTCCAAAGAGCACCCAATAAAGAAAGGAGTCAGATAAGGTGACGTACAACTCTGTTCTCCAAGCACTATGGAGAGAAGTGAGGACTGTGTCCCACAGTTCCACCAGAATCAGGGTTGCTGGGTTTTAGTTTTACTCTACTTTTCTATTATTCTTAACTAGAGTATACAAATCCCTCCTATGAATCAAAACTTTAAGGAAAGGTCAAAAAATGATTTTAATTTTTATGAGGGTGAGAATTACATTTGTCTTGCTGAGCACTGGGTCTCTAGAACTAAACACATTGCAAGTGCTCTGCAAATACTGTGTAAATGCATGAACAAAGGAAAGAAAGAAGATGAAAATGAAGAACAATTTGAAAGAAGGTGAAAATAACAAAAGCCGTGCATTTCCTAAGGTTACCAAATTTATCTACTAAAAATACAAGATGCTGTTAAATTTGAATTTCAAATTCAACAAATAATTTTCAACAAATAATTTTTTAGGACATGTATGTCCCAAATGTTGCAGGGGCCATATTTACATAGGTGTGTGTGTGTGTGTGTGTGTGTGTGTGTGTGTGTATTATATATATAATCTATACAATATATATATTATATGTATAATATATAATTTGAATTTCAAATTTAACTAGGCCTGCTGTATTTGATCTAGCAACCCTAATGCCTCTGAATCTACATAAAATATTGCAAAACTACCAGGAAGTTGTTAAAATGCAGTGTGAAGAATTCATGCTGTGCAAACCACAGAGCTATGCTGGGTAAATGAATCAAAGTAATAACATAAAACAGATGTAATATAGTATACAGAAAGGAAACTTCCATTTTACATCAGCAAAACAATGACTAACAGAGACATGGAGTGTAGCAGAAAGGAAGAGCTTTTGAGCAATGCTGAGGTCTGTGACCCCATTCTAGCTCAGCTGATAAATTTTGGAAAATGAGAACGATTTTCTTGATCTCCCTTTTCCATAGTGGAATATAACTAAAGATTCTTCCTAATTCTAAATGATCTTTGAGAATGGGGATTATAACGGCAGTAAGTATAATCATGTGCCACAAGACAAGTAATGTCACTGATAAATGGTCGTGTTTTTTTTTTTTAATTTTGGATGAATTTTCAAATGGGATATTGATTTTATCACAAATAGACTTTTATCATTGCTAACATATGAAAGGGTTTGGATTACAGGTATATAATCATACCATACCTCACATCCTAGACTTGGATGCCGTAAACATAATGCAAAGTATAGTGAGTTTCTACTCCTCTTGTTTAAACAAGGGCAACTTCTGCTTTTGCAATTTCCCTTAAGCTCAAGCAACAAATGGAAACAGCACTATGAGAAACACCACCAAACCTAAAGTCATGCCCTAATTTTCACAAATATTTTATAGGCATGATGCTTAACCAAAGAGTAGAAGAAAGGTTTTTGGAAAAATTCCACTTAAGTTTCTAAAGCTTCCTCTTGATGCCCTTAGGCAGAAATGGCTGGGAAATGACATTTGGACAGTTAACAGAAAAAATGATGGTGTGATGTAGTAGAAAGATTTAAGATGACAGAATCATTATAAGAAAGATTATTATGAATTGATTAGTCACCAAGGCAAATTTAACTTTTAATTTGAAACATGAAATGAACTGAAGAATAAAGGGAATTATTCTTTGGAATTTGGCCCACTGAGTGGGTTCTGACCAGCTGGCCTTAAGAAAGCTACCTAACCTTTCTGAGAACTGGAGGGACACACTCAGTAGCCTGATGGTCACTGAGACTGGTGAACTCAACTCTATTTCACGCACTTGGGTTGCATGCATTACTGTGTGGCAGCAGATGGCCAACTAAGGACCCCATTTACCAGAATCCCTTCCAGCACTGGTTCTGCTGAGACCTGTCCTTTGCCAAGGAGAAAAACCCACATGAGATTCAAAGGAGGAAATGAGACAGAGGCTACATTTCTGCCATTTCTACTGCCAAGCACAGTTGTGTGGGCGTTTGTTGGGGGTGATTCTAAAGTGTTTTTGGAATCATTTCTAGAAGCTCAGTCTGGAGCTTGCTCTTCCAAGCCTTGGAGCAATTTTGTAAACACCTACTTCCCTACTTTAAACCCCTCTCAATTAAACAAGGGAGAGGGTTTCCTGTTTTCTGAGTGAACCTTGTCCACTACAGAGAGGATCTAAGATCCCTCCTCAATGTTTCAATGAAAATTTTCTATGCTGAAATAACTATGCCCTTTCTTGTCTAATCGATGTTCTTCTTCTAAAAAACAGTAATCTGAAGCCCTTCACACATTACATGGATGTAGCTGTAATTGAGTATATGTGAATAAATATTGAATATGATCAAAAGGCTTCTTCTCCCTAGAAAGGAATACAGATCTCCTGAATTAGGAGAAACAAACACATGGATTTTGTGTTGTGTGCTTACCTGCAACAGCTGTATCCAATTCATCTTCATCCAACGATTCCTGTGTGGTAAAGTCTTTCAGAGGAGATATTGGATAGGATGTATTGAGATTCAAGCCCAACATGAAGTTGTGTACCTTCCCAGCACGTCCTTCTCTGGTATTGAATAAAGTTGAATCACTCACCAAAGCCATTAACATACGATGGACCCAACTTGCTTGGTTATCATTTTGATATTCCCTTTTAGCATCTTCATTTTCAGTGCCTAAGGAAAAAGAAAAAAAAAAACACCATTGTGTAGATTCCCAAATCCATTGAAAAAATCTTTGGGCAACTGAACGTTAAAATTAACAGCAAAGCTAGGGGTGCTTGGGTGGCACAGTCGATTAAGCATCTGACTCTTGATCTCAGCTCAGGTCATGATCTCACAGTGTGTGAGTTCGAGCCCCACATTGGGGCTCTTTCCTTCTCTCTGCCCCGCCCCAGCTTGTGTGCTTTCTCTCTCTCAAAATAAATAAATAAACTTAAAAAATAAAAAAAAAGTTAAGAGCGAAGCTCTATGGCTTTTGATTTAGCAAGCATTTATTTGTATAAATTAATGCAGTAAAATATTTCAGTTAATAATTTTTGTTCTTAAATTTTTCTTACTTTATCCTTTACCTATAGTCAGTCTAGAGGTTATGTTCTTAATGTGTTACTTGGTCTATGCTTAGGTTTTCAGGCAAACTGCTACTTTCCCCTTTCTGTCCTTCCCTAGTCCTTTTCTTCCTTTTCTCTTGGCTACACACACACACACACACACACACACACACACACACACACAGAGGGAAATTCCACAGTAGATAATCCTCTCCTCTTCATTACTTAAGTTGCGTTCCGTATCCTGTTTAGTAAACATCCAGAAATCATGCAAACTGAGAATAGGCACCTGAAGGATTCAACACGCATATTTGCTGCTCAATAAACACTCTATAAATAGTCATTTCATCCTTGCTTGTAAAGTATGGAATTTAAAGCCATGTAATTTAAACATGTGCTTTAAAATGTCTTACAATTCAGCAACTTTCCAAAAGAAGCAGTCTTAAATGACTTCTTCCTTCAAACCTACACAAATATCACCGTTACTTGGGAGGCCATGTTTAGAACATTGGCTCCAGATTCAGATTGCCTGGATTTCAATCCTCTCTCCGCTGCTTAACTAGTTAACTCTTTTTAGCCTTCATTTCCTCATCAGTAAACCCCACAGGGCTGTTGTGAAGACTGAGATAGTGCATTTGTGTAAATCTCTTAGAAAAGTGCATGGCCATATTAAATTCTTCACAAACATTAGTTAGTAGAAGAGATAGTTGTGGTGACAGCAGCAGCTGCATAATCATTATCATTGATATGATTCATTCACAATCCAAATCGAAGAAAACTGTGGTCGAGTATAACCCCACCTGCCTACATCCCTCTGTTCAGATTTCTGGGAACTCTCTTTATATGCAATATGTAAAACTGTATGTGTGTGTATTTGAGAAAAAAAGTCTATGTTCAAACTTCATAATTTCTAGTAAATGTTAATTAAACATACATAAAACCATAATAAATACTGATTTTTATCCTCATAAAGATTTGCTTAACTGAGCTAAGTAAATGAATGGATATTTCTTTCAGGAACGAATTCAGATGACTACATACAAAAAACACATACATTTTCCTACTCTCACACTTTCTAAAGCCAAATATGACAGAGAAAATCTTTCATGAGAACAAATTAGGCTTTAAAGTGAATGATTTAGTGGTGCCTGGGTGGTTCAGTCAGTTAAGCATCTGACTCATGATTCATGAATTTGAGCCTCACATTGGGCTCTGTGCTGACAGCATGGAGCCTGCTTGGGATTCTCTCTCCCCCTGACCCCTCTCTCTCCCCCTCCCCTGCTCATGCATGCATTCTCTCTCTCTCCCTCAAAATAAGTAAATAATCATTAACACAAATAAAATGAATGATTTAGAGGTGCCCGGGGGCCCAGTCAGTTGAGTGTCCCACTCCTGATTTTGACTCCTGTCATGATACCGGAGTCATGGGATTGAGCCCCATACTGGACTCTGCACTGAGAGTGGAGCCTGCTTAAAATTCCATCTCTCTCTCCCCCTTTGCTCCTCTCCCCCACTTGCATGCACTCTCTCTCAAAAATAAATAAATAAATAAATAAATAAATAAATAAATAAATAAATAATAAAGTGAATGATTTATATCTTCAGTTACACAGGATATGAATAAGATAATCAGTAATTTGTAGCTTCCTCCTCCTCCTCCACTTCCCTCTCCTTTTCTCCTTCTTCCTCTTTCCTTCCTTCTCCTCCTCTTCCTTCTTTTGCACCATCATAATTACCATCATCATCATCATCATTATTGCTATTATTAAATAAACACTCCGCACTAGAAAATCTACTGTCCTTATGAGACATTTAGAAATGGCATCATTTGTGGGACAAACCCAGGCTTCAACATATAAATGATAATCTATTGTTTTAGTTATAATACTAAGCACATTTCTATTTGCATAGTCTTTTACAACTTAAAGTCCTTTGTATGCATTTGCAATTTGATAATTATAACAATTCTATGAGAGCAAGTAAAATGATGCCAGTATAGATTTGAAGAAACCAAAGTTGAAAATCCCTGAAGACCTTGCTCAAAATCATAAGACGAAAAATGAAGAAGCCTCAAGACAATGAGAAGACATGACACGGACTGGGGGAAAATATTTGCAGAAGACATCTAAGAAAGGACTGTTATCCAAAATGTACAAAGAACTCTTAAAATTCAAAATAAGAAAACAAACATCCCAATTTGAAAAATGGGTAACAGACACCTCACCAAAGAAGACACAGAAATGGCAAGTAAGCACATGAGAAGATGCTCCACATCATATGTCATCAGGGAAATACAAATTAAGCAACAATGAGATAACACTACACATCTATTAGAAATGTGCAAATTGTAAACACTGGCATTACTGAATGCTGGTGAGGATATGAAGCAACAGGAACACTTATACATGCTCATGGGAATGCAAATCAGTACAGCCACTTGGGAGGTTTGTTTCTTTCTTTCTTTCTTTCTTTCTTTCTTTCTTTCTTTCTTTCTCTTTCTTTCTTTCTTTCTTTCTTTCTTTCTTTCTTTCTTTCTTTCAAGTAGCCTTCACATCCAACACAGAGCCCAATGTGGGGCTCAAACTCACAACCCTGAGATCATGACTGGAGGTGAGATCAAGACTTGAGCCGAGATCACTGATTTTTGCACTGTTGGTGGGAATGCAAACTAGTGCAGCCACTCTGGAAAACAGTATGGAGATTCCTCAAAAAATTAAAAGTAGAACTACCCTATGACCCAGCAATTGCACTACTAGGTATTTATCCAAAGCATAAAATAATGCTGACTTGAAAGGGCACATGCATCCCAATGTTTATAGCAGCACTATCAACAATAGCCAAATAACGGAAAGAACCCAAATGTCCATCGACTGATGAATGGATAAAGAGGATGTGATATGTATATACATATACATACACACACAATGGAATGTTACTCGGTGATCAAAAAAACCAAAATCTTGCCATTTGCAACAACCTGGGTGGAACTAGAATATATTATGCTCAGTGAAATACGCCAGTCAGAGAAAGACAAATATCATATGATTTCACTCATATGTGGACTTTAAGAAACAAAACAGATGGGGCACCTGGGTGGCTCAGTCGGTTAAGCATCCGACTTCGGCTCAGGTCATGATCTCACGGTCCATGAGTTCGAGCCCTATGTCGGGCTCTGTACTGACAGTTCAGAGCCTGGAGCCTGTTTCAGATTCTGTGTCTCCCTCTTTCTCTCTCCTCTCCTGCTCATGCTCTCTCTCTTCTCAAAAATAAATAAATGTTAAAAAAATTAAAAAAAAAGAAACAAAACAGATGAACATAGGGGAAGAGAAGGAAAAATAAGATAAAAACAGAGGGAGGCAAACCATAAGAGACTCTTTTTTTTGTCTTTTCAAAATTTTATTTAAATTCTAGTTAGTTAACATACAGTACAACATTGGTTTCAGAAATAGAATTCAGTGATTCATCATTTACATGCAACATCCACAATCCTAAATACCCATCATATCACCTGGCTAGCCCATCTCCCACCCAACTCCCTCCATCAACTCACAGTTTGTCCTCTATCATTAAGAGTTTCTCATGGTTTATTTCCCTCTCTCTTTCCAGCCGCTCTCATATGTTCATCTGTTTTGTTTCTTAAGTCCACATATGAGTGGAATTCTCTCATTGACTTATTTTGCTTAGCATAATACATTCTAGCTCCATCCACATCATTGCAAATGGCAAGATTTCATTCTTTTTGATCGCTGAGTGATATTCTATTGTGTGTGTGCATATATACACAATAGAATATTGTGTAGAATATATAAGAGACTCTTAAGTTCAGAGAACAAACTGAGGGTTGCTGGAGGGGAGGTGAATGGCAGGATGGGCTAAATTAGAGATGAGCATTAAGGAAGGAGGGTACTTGTTGAGATGAGCACTGGGTGTTATATGTAAGTCATGAATCACTGGGCTCTACTCCTGAAACCAATACTACATTGTGTGTTAACTAACTCGAATTTAATTTAAAAAAATACAAAAAAAAACCCCAAAAAACAAAAAAAGGACCTGAGCTGAGATCAAGAGTCAGATGCCCAATCAACTGACGCACCCAGGCACCCCTGGAAGTTTCTACAAAACTAAATTATACGCCCATCACATGATCTAGCAATCATGTTTCTTGGTTTTTACCCAAAGGAGTTGAAAACATATCTACACAAAATTTGAACATGAGCATTTGTAGCAGCTTTATTCATATTTGTCAAAAATTGGAAGAAAATAAGATGCCCTTCAGTAGGTGAATGGATAAATAAACTGGTACATCCAGACATTGGAATGTTACTCAGTGCTACAAACAAATCAAAACAAAACCAACACAAACAAAAAAGAGCTCTCAAGCCATGAAAAGACATGGAGGAAATTAAAATGCATATTACTAAGTGAAAGAAGTCAATATGAAAAGGCTATACTCTGTATGATTCCAACAATATGACATTCTGGAAAAAGCAAAACTATGAAGATAGTAAAAATACGAGTGGTTGCCAGAGGTTGGGGTGGGGTGGGGGTAGAGGGATGAATAAACAACACAGAGGGATGTTTAAGGCAGTGAAAGTACTCTGCATCAAACTATAATGGTAGATATATGTCATTATACGTTTGTGAAAACCTACAGAATGTATGATACCAAGAGTAAATCCTAAAGTTTGGACTTGGGGTGATAATGATGTGTCAATGTAGGTTCATGGATTATAACAAATGTACCACTCTGATATAGGATGTTGATAGTGGGGGAGGCTCTGTGTGTGTGTGGGTTCAGGAAGTATATGGGAACTCTCTGTTCTTTTCGCTCAATTTTGTTGTCAATCTAAAACTACTGTAAAAACATTTTATTTAAAAGGGAGAAAATGAATATTAAGAGCTAATACTAGAAATCCCCAAATAATCCTCAACAGCCTTCACCAAACTAGGCTGGTACTAAAACCAAAGCAGCCATGTTCAAAGGGTCTTTGAACTTCTCAGCCCTAGGGTAACCAGAGGTGATCAAATGCACTGACCATCTATAGTAATTTACTTAATAATTAACAAGCCATTATTACGTCTACCTGACAGTCCTTATGTCAATATCAGTTCTAGAAATGTTAGACATATGCTGTCTATTCCCTTTGTACTGGCTAGCTCCCTTCATTAAAAGGAAATTCATAATAATAATAATAATAATAATAATAATAATAATAAAAAGACCTGAAGACCTGAACAACTAAAAAAATTAAAATTAAAACTATGAAGGAGAGGGAATTAGGACTGAGTTCTTTCCAGCGCAGGGTTCTTTTAGGGTTCCTGCCTAAGGACCTGGCTACTATATGTAATGAGGCAAATCACTGACTGCATAAAGCAGCCGGACAGTGGGCAAATTGGGACTGAAGTGCAAACCGAGCAGTGGTCAAACCTAGTGCCTGGTGGAAAGTTCTGTCTGCCCAGGGAAAGGTTATTTTTTTAAAAACGTTACAAGAAACTACATGCTAGCCAAGCTGTGGGCTTGTGTAGCTGCTGAATTTTGCAGAGAAGGTAGCTTTCTCCTAGGTTATACAAACTCATCTGATGAGTAAGTCACAGCTCAGGCGTGAAAATGTTGATTTGCAGCAAGGATTAAACGGGCTCTTCCAACATCTACACCACGGCTGGAGGAATTCTTGAACTTTAGAGCAAGAAAACACTTAATAGCTTCTAAAATCTAGGTGATCATATTCAAACTGTTGTAGGATGCTTACCCAGTTGTTATAAAATGTAAAAATCACTCCATTTACCACATAACATTGGCAACAAATATCCCTGATCCTCACCTTGTCCCTGCCCCGACTTCATCATTGATGTCCTGATCCACACCAAGCTCAAAGCTGCCTTGTCGAAGCGTGAAAGAACTCATTTGTACTCAGAAATAACATATACAATAAAAAGTTCTTGATAATTCTCCCCCACTTTATCACCGATCTCTTCCTAAAAGATAGATTGCTGACAGTGGGGTAAGGCTCGGGGAGTGTGAACAAGTTTTCACATGATACTTTATCAATAATAAAAATTTTCAAGATAAAATTTTAACTTAAAGCCATGTAAAAATGTTCCCATAAGAGGGCACCTGGGTGGCTCAGCTGGTTAAGTGTCCAACTCTTGATCTGGGCTCAGGTTGTGATCTCACGGTTTGTGGGATTATGCCCCGCGTTGGGCTCTGTGCTGACAGTGCCTGCTTGGGATTCTCTCTCTCTCTCTCTCTCTCTCTCTCTCTTTCTCTCTCTCTCTCTGCCTCTCTCCTGCTTGTGTGCACTCTCTCTCTCTCTCTCTCTCAAAATAAATAAATAAACTTAGAAAATGTGCCTATATCACAATTTTCATGCCAAGAAGCCTGGTGCTCTAATCAGACCTAGAATTCGTTACTTCTACCATCTTAGTTTATTCTCCATTTGTCCCATGGATAACATTTTGAGTTAAAAAGAAAAGAGTAAGGGATATTTCTGTTGTACATTTTATTACACATACAACATTGATTTTCTCTTTGAACTGAAAGCTACAATTCGATAGCACTCAGTGAGACAATCAGACACAACATTCATATTCTTTTCTAATGGACCTCTGCCAGAGAAAATTCCCTTACCTTTGGGTTCTTGTGATTCATCATCGCTATCCGAGCTGTCATTACTCACAATATGCTCTGCTGTAATATTTTCTGTGGAAAGAAAACAAAACAATTGGACTATCTTAGGTGTCAAGGCTCACAATTAAATTTATCATAAGGAAGTAATCTGAGGAAAACCACCAAGTGAGATCTACTAGGTTTATTAGTGGAAATTTAGATCAATTTAGTACCTAATTCAATAGTTTCAAATTTCCCACTGGAAAACAAATTTCCTGGGACAGGAAAAATTAGTCTAAAACTACTCCTTCATGATTTAAAGGAAAGGATCTTTATTTCTCTTAATTCTGACAGAAAGAATAACTTGGTCATAGGAGGCTCCTGTTATACCAAAACGATATAATTTTCTTTAATTAAATATGTTTAAGGCTGTTTCTGAGGGAAAATTCAGGGCAAAACCAAAATCTATAGGAAGACTACAGAACAGTTCCTTCAAAATGAATGAAAGCTACTAATATAAGGTATCCTTTGATTTTCAATAATACAGAAAATTGCTTATTGAAATGTGCCTTTTGGTGTCAAAAAATTTGTGCTTTCTCAGAACATATTAAGAGGGCGGTTATGAAAATTAAAACTTAGAAACCATATACCCTTAAAACAAAGACAGGAGTAAAATCTGGCATAATAACTAGTCATTGTTTTTTTAGAACACACAGACCATCCTTATTATCATTTGTAGAAGAATCAAACTTTCTTTGGACACTTACATGAAACCACTTTCTATATAACAGTGACTTTTTTTTCCTTCTATGAGTCAATAGACTTTTTTTTATTTAAAAAAAAACCCTGACTCTAAATTTTTAATTTTCCGTTCTAGAATCATTTAGGGGCTTTAAACTTGGAGAAATATAGGTATAACATATAGTTTCCCCATATTACTCTGTGTATGTTTATTATATCTGCATAAATGTCACATACCTGAATGAGAGTATATAACGGAAGGGTTTTAAATGCTTGAAGTAGTAGGTTAACTTTTTAGATTTATTTAATTTTACTGGTATGATTACACATATGAAATTCAATAAAAGAGTGTTCACAGACTAATATTATTCATTTAATTTCATGAGTATTTCAGAAGGTAGTTTTGTTGTACAGAAGAGGGTGAGGTGTTAGCAAATGACCCAATGTGGGTGTCATATACATTAGGTATGTTTTTGGTCCTATATATATTTTGGCAGAACAAAATTTTCTTTCTTTTTTTTTAAGCATTTTTTTTTTTTTGGTCAATTTGATATTCTCCTTTAAGAAAACGGTTCACCAAAATATCATTCAATTTTACAAAGTTATTTTCAAGAGATGAACAGTTTAATATTTGAATATATCTATTTTCCATCACTATCGCATGATATGTAGCTCCATCTGTTCAAAAGCATAGATGGCTCACATTCAAAATTTCTTGAGAAAATGTGAAAAATTTCATTTCGAGTTATCGGATTATAGTCCAATTTTCCGTAATGTCTTTCTTCAGAGGGGAAAAAGCAAAAACAGAAACAACCTCTGAACACCCCTTTAAGAGGTAAACTTTAATCAGCCACTGGATGAAAAGAATCAGCAGGAGTCTTCAGATTCCCCTCAGTCACCTCTCTGGTCTCATTTCTGGAAAGCCTTACCTAATCTGAGGTAACACGCATCCTGGATCACAAGCACATAATACCCCTCACAGCCTGACACAGAGGACAAGTAAATAGGCCACCAAACCACTGGCCTCAAAGGAAACATCCAACAGCAAAGAATATTCTGAAGACTGTTTAATATAAACATTCTCCTTTTCCTTGGCCTTCAGCCATTGTCTCACCCACCTTCGGATCTGTTATTTCAGTCCTATTCTCTTCCTGCCATCGGAGGAAAAAATAACAAGCTCTAGAGGTATCTGGATCATTCAACAGAGAAGGAGCTCAGAGAAGCAAGCATTATAACATGGGCTCCTTCTGTTTCTGTCCTCTTTTATTCTGAAATCTTCACATAATTTTGAGAAGAGTTAGTGATTTCTGCAAAATTAGGTGGCTATTTATCCATCTCCGCTGTGATGTTCATTTAAAAAATTTTTTTTTTCAACATTTTATTTTTTTTGGGACAGAGAGAGACAGAGCATGAACGGGGGAGGGGCAGAGAGAGAGGGAGACACAGAATCGGAAACAGGCTCCAGGCTCTGAGCCATCAGCCCAGAGCCCGACGCGGGGCTCGAACTCACGGACAGCGAGATCGTGACCTGGCTGAAGTCGGACGCTTAACCGACTGCGCCACCCAGGCGCCCCGTGTGATGTTCATTTTAAAAAGTCAAGTCAGAACATTTCAGCATGATACACTCGGCTTTATAGTTACTCTTAAGAGAATGTGGCTCTGTAAGTTAAGGTCGGAGCAGGCTCAAAACTTCCACCAACCCTGACTGCTTGTTAAGTGAGTGCTGCTCAGAGGACAGAAGGCAAAGTGCTTTCTTTATTGTTTTTATTTTTATTTTAAAATCTTTCATTCTAGTGCAATCATTAAGATCACTTCTCCATTACTTATCAAGAGCTACTCAAAAATACAAATGATACTATTTAATAAAAAAATTAAGGACCATGGAGAACTGCTGTGAACATAATACACATATCAAATAGCTAAACTCAATTTTGCAGGATGAATAACACTACTTATAAGCCAATTTGTAGTGCATTAATTAATGCTACAATTGTGTTCTTTTTTCTTTTTTGCATATAAAACTTAACTGAATCAACTGTCACTGCCTGGAAAAGCTAAGGGCAGCTGGTCAAAAAAAATCCTACGTTAAGCTTTTTACATCCAAGTATTCTTCAAATGAATTGATTGTTGAAAAAGTCATTTATGCTATTCTGTTAACTCTATCCTTACATAGATTGTGATATTTCATGGGCAGAGAAGAGACAGTAGGTAGTTAGTGTGCGGATAATCTACAGGACCCTCTTCCCCAGTCGCTGATGGGCTGACTCCCAATTCAGATTTAGCATTCACTGTTCCTTCCCACACCCAATCAAAGTAGCCATAAGGAAACAGGGTTGGCACTTGGGAGACACTGAAGGTATGTTTCATTTTGTTTGCTTTGAGTCAAATTTACTCATCAAACAAAACATAAAAGTTCCTGTCGTTCATCTTATAACGAATGAAAACCACTGGTCCTCAAATGAGTTGGTCTACTTTTTCAAGTTTTGTAAATATTATATTTTAACTTATTATGGGACAGGAAGTTAGATTTAAAGAAAACCATTAGTGTTCATTTACTGGGTGTGATTTGAAATAATTTTTTCCTCCTTCTTGATGTGACTCAGCTATAGGAAGCTAACAGAATTCTAGTGGGTTAGTACTTTAGAGTTAAGTAAACCCGCAAGTGTGAATTTAGGTGTCATATTGTGTTTAACTGCTGATGAGTCTAATGTTGTAAAAACTAACTGTATTTGATAAAAGGAAACAAATAGTATGTTTAGATATTTAATGACTAAGAGGAATAGAGATGCCCAGTTGAAAATTATTCTTAGGAATTGATAGTTTTTATGAAATTCACAACCTCAGTGTCAGGATAATATTTAGGAAGTAATATACATATGATTTCCAGGAAATATTTAGGTTGATTTAACCAAGCTATTGGTAACTTCAGAATAACTACAGTCTTTATGATGATTTAATTGTCTATACATGCATGTTAAAATTTGCCAGTTTAGCATAATATGGTCAACAGAAACATGTTTTTACAATACCTAGTTCTTCCTCCATTGTGGAACCTTTATTTTGTGAGCCAGAAACTCCCAAGACTCTGTTGAACAATATAGAAAACGCACTGCCCCAGACACCTAAAATAAAGCAAAAATGAAGAATAACTTAGAATTCACCAAGATATAAAACAGTCAGGCAGACAAAGAGTAGATTTTGATCACTTACCCATTAAGAAATGCAAGGGGTTTTCTTCATATTTCTTCACAACTGTTCCCATAAAAAATTTGCTTCCAAATAAGTCAGGAGCCATAAAAGTACCATATTTAGCCATGCCAATCTCATATGGACTAAATTCAACCCAATCTGAAAGCATTTTTAAAAGGCACAATCCATTAGTAGGAAAATACTATAGAAATGCACACTGTTAAAGATCACTTCCAACAATGCCTTGATTATTTTCATTTATTTAAAATATTTTTTAAAACTTAACCAAATGCCTTTATGTATATGCCATTGTAGAGAAGTCAGTGGAAAAAACTTACTGAAATGAGAACAAAAAAAAAATCCCTTCAAATTTGTACAAGCTGAATATCTTTTGCATTAAAAGCTCAGACATCTTTAATAAAATCCATGTTAATTCTAAAGAATGGAAAACAGAAAACTGCTAACTCAGATGTAAAATCCATGAAGGTGATAGAAGAAATTAAACTCTGATAACGCAAGTAGACTATGAAAGTAGAAGAAATTGTTTTCTAATATTTTCCTTTTCTTTATCTTTCCTTAATTTTGCCTATTAACAATTGTTCTAACTCACAAGATTATAACACAAAGTTTTTATGCTGAGTGTCTTAAGAAATACATGGTAATAGGGTCAATAAAGTATAATTTCTAGGAGTAGAGGCTATGGAGCCAGAGTCCCAGGTTCAAATCCCATTTTTCTTCTTACTAACTGTGCAAACTTGGGTAGATTACTTGTGTTCTTGGTGTCTTACTTCCCTAATCTATAGGATGTGAATAAAATCAGGAGACCGTAGAATTGTGAAAATCTAATGAGTTAAGAAACGTAGGGGCGCCTGGGTGGCTCAGTCTGTTAAGCATCCGACTTCGGCTCTGGTCATGATCTCATGGTTCGTGAGTTTGAGCCCCACATCAAGCTCAGTGCAGACAGCTCAGAGCCTGGAGTCTGCTTCGGATTCTGTGTCTCCCTCTCTCTCTGTCCTCCCCCGCTCACATTCCTTCTCTCTTTCAAAAATAAATAAACATTAAAAAAATGTTTTAAAAATGTAGAGAACTCAGAAGAAGGAATAGCACATCTTAATCACTCCATAAATGGTAGCCACTACTACATTTCATGTATTTCCATGGCTATCACTATGTTTAATTATGCATCCAAAAAGAATTCCCATTTCTGACACCCATTTCCTACACTTGCTTCTCTCTCAGTCTTCCTTTTCTTGGCAAATGGCACTACTTTTCATATATTCATACCACTATATATACTTTATCCTTGACAGTTCTTTCCCCTTTATATCTTACATACAAAAACTCAAGTTCTGTAGACTCTCTTATCAGATAAGGTTAAAAACTGGCTGCTTATCCATTTGTCCACCATGGATCACCATCCATTTGTACCCCACTGGTACAAGCTGTCATACCCTCCTCCCTGGATCTCCCCAGTAGTCTTCTAAAACATCCCTTCTCTGTTCCCCTGCTATCTTTTTGATACCTGTTGCCAGAACAAAATTTTAAAAATAGAAATCACAGCACACTAATGCCAGCTGAAAGCTTTCCAATGGCTTTCCATTACACTGAACACAAAAATGCGGTCAACAAGGCTTCTTAATGGTCTGGCTAGTGCCTCTTGACCTCATGTCCTAACCAATCTCCCATTATGTCGGTCTTGCTCTTTCCACTTGAGCCACACAAATCTTCTTAATGTTCCTCAAAGAGAAAGCTCACTGACACCGCAGTGCCTTAATGCTTGCTATTACCTTATGCAATTCCAAGGCTTGCTCCTTCTTATCCCTTAGTTCAAGGTCAATTTTCATTGGCCATCCTCTATGAAGTTCCACCATTATCCACCCTTGCCTAACCCATAACCCTCTGCCCTCCTTGATCCATTCCCCTTTCTGAAACTATTAAATATCTATTCAAACAAACCAAAATCCAGATAACTTAAAACTCCACAAAGTTTTTTGCTATTCATTTGGTGGTAAAATCTGACCTGAATTCATTCAGCAGAAAAAAAAAAAACAGTCCTGCATGATGTATGGCTTATTTTTTTTTGTCTCACTAAATATGCATATTGACACATTCTATTACAGAAATCACTCTGTTTGATTATAAGATCCCTGGGGGTTATTATGTACCATACACGGCAAGTTTTTTTTTTTTTAAACTTTAAAATCTAAAATGTTCTGAATTCCATAACATCTATCTCTAGTTTTAGAAAAGGGATTGCGGGTGTATATTTATTGTTTACTCAGTGGTAGATCATAACATTCTACTTCTGTGAAGTAAGTTATGAAATCACAATTGTGATGAGAACACATAATTCATTTCAAATCAAAGCCAAGTGGCACATATACCTTTCTTCATAAAGTGATGTGCTTTAAAATGATTTACATGGAGTTAGTGAGATATGACTAGCAATGAATCAGAGGCTGCTAGGAAAATTTCTGTATCACTAAAAGTAATTACCTATCTTTGAATCTCATCCCCTTATCTTGGGTACTGAAACACAATAACTTCTTGAGTAATCTCATCTTTATTAATGCTGTGGTTTGTGTACACGCAATTAAAGCATTCTCAAGGTAAGATTGTTCTTTATTCCTTAGTCAAGAACTCACCATGGTAGTGCGTGACTATTATTCTTTTGCTGTTAACTCGTATGTTTCAAACTTGAACTTCTCTCCCACACCTCCATCTACTCCTTTCCAACTTCCTGTTGTGGATTTACACTTATATACACTGTCGTCGCATCCCACTATGCTTGCCTGGAAAGAAATTAATCACCTTTCCTCCCAGTCTAGCCTACCTCTTTTGGTAAACAACACTATTACAGCCCTCAAAAAGAAATTTTTCAAAAATTGAAACCACTCTTTTACTCACTCACATCAAACCAACCCATTACCACCTTTCCCTAACCTTTGGGCTTTTCACCTCCATCTTCTGCTCTTCTTATCAATATCTCCCTAGTTCCAGGACTTTATTACAAACGCACAGTGATAGCACTGCTTCCGGTTTCTTTCCCTGTTAATCTACCCATATGAATCAACAAAATACTTTTTTCAAAAACACTAAATAATTTCATTGTCCTACCCCTAAACACTAAATGTTTCCCACTATCTTCATAACTGAAGAAAAATATTTCTGTCTGGAATTCAAATCTTTCTGTAACTTGGCACTAATAATTCTCCCAAATGTACCACCCTTCACTGGCTCGTACTAAGTCTAGTTTCTTTTTACTGCTCTTGAAAACATATTTTTGACCCCCTTTCTGAGCATTTTCTCATCCTGTTTCACACAAAGAGGACTATTCACCTCCACTTGATAGATCTTTCCATGTTCAAATGGAATCGGAACTCCATCACCTCATAAAGCTGTCCATATGACTGTAATAAATCTGTACGATATCTTACACTTAGATCAGTTCTACACACTTTGATAGACCATAATATTCGTGCTCACTTCAGCAGCACATATACTAAAAAAACAGATCATAATATTCTATGTGTACGGCTCTTTAATTTTTCATGTTTTGTTTTTGTCTTGCTAATGGGATTGTAACTTTCTTGAGGAAAAATGCCATATTTTTACTCTGACGGCATCTCAAAGAATTTAACATGATGTTGGTAAGTTGTACTCAATAAATGCAATTTACTGACCAATGGAAATGAAAACGAAAGCAGTGTAGTTAAGTGAAGGAGTCAAAAATATTTAACAGTTTAAACAATGAATGTTTGTTTAAAATCTTCAAAAGAGGAAAATGTTTAAAACTATTCTAAAGGGAAGAAAAACATTCTCTAATATTGTTGAAATAAAGGCGATCAAACTTCTGTAAGCTAAGATAATTTGGCTCCTTGGCTTTTAAAAATATTATTCAGATAATATTTCAACTTTTTCCCTTGAATATTCACTTTTAATCTAAGCAAACTTTAAAAGAATAAAGTATAGACATGTCTCCTTTTTTTCCGTCAATAACCCAAGCTACTTGAACCTTCATAACATACACTTTTGAATGTCTTATCGGGTATAAGATCCACATAACTAATGCTTGATGGCTTTGTCCAACTCTGTTAGAAGAAACAGCTTTGAATCTCCTTATCATAGAAGCTTAACAATGAAGGTTAATGGTGTATCTCTCATCCTGGTACCAGTATCACAGTTAGGCAGATGGCCCAAATAAGACACATCCAGGTCAAAAGATGACCAACTGAACATAAAACGGCCTTTCCCAATTCTAAATGAATCCAAAATATTCACTTGCTGAAATATTACTTCTTCTTTAATTATCTCGATCAGATTTTCTACTGAGAATTGCTACTGCTTCAAAGTTAAGAATGAAAAAAGGTAACTGTCAAAATGTCATCACAATTTTAACAATAGTAATAACACTATTATATTTTAGGTCTCTTTTACGATATTCTGTCTTCTGCCTGTCTCATGTGATTGTCTTAACAGCTCTGTAATATAAACCTGATATTTATTAATGTCATTTTTTTTAATAACGAGGAAAATAAGAATCAGATTAAATGACCCACCTAATGTATTTCAGCTCAGAAATAAGACAAGGCTTCCAAATTAGTCTAGTGCTTATTTGACCATAGCATAATGCTGTGGGGTAAAATGGCTTATTTGGCTATGCACAGATTTGACTAGCTTACTAGGAGGATTTATCAACCCATCTCCAAATATTCCAGGACCTCAAAAAAACAACAGCTATAGGAAAGCAAAAACAAAACACAACCAATTTCATCATGGCACTTACTTTTCTTACGTGAATAAATTTCACCTCTCCCTCTGAGCTACATTACATTCAAGATCTTGCTCCCAATTGCTGCTGACATGCCATGGTTATCCCAGACTCCTACTGCGTGCCTTACCTCCCATTCGAAAATTAAATTTGCCTCTCATATACAAATCCTATTTATCATTAAGATCCAAGACCTCTGATTACAGCTTTCACAGAGTACTACATTTTTAAGATTTACTTAAACTTAATTTGGGCCTGCCACTGCTTTTATGTACTTTGCATACTTTATATCATTTATTTAGTAAAAACACTATGAGAGTCTCATCCTCATTTAACAGATGTGGAAACTGAGACTAAAAAAGGCATGTAACTTGGTCAAGGGAACAATGCACAGTAACTTCTTTCTTGTAGCTTAACTTGTTTAATAATGATTGCAGATTTCCCAAACAGATTATAAGGTCTTATAGAACAGGGGCAATATACTGTGGGGGCGGGGGAGGGGAGTTCATGCTTAGCACCTGTCATATTACGTCTACACAGTCAGTAACCAGAGAAGCCATTATTTTAATAAAAAGAACAAGGGCTTTTTGCGAACAAACCTCAGCTCTGCTGCTTAGTTTCTACGCGGCAATGTGCAAATCATTTAATTTTTCTGAGGTTTTGTTTTTGCTTCTAAGAAGCAGAGCTAAAAATACCTCACTTCCCGAGTTATAGTAAAAATTGAATAAGATAATAAATATAGTAAGTGATTTCTGAATCATAAGCATGACGAATGTTTTATTCAATTAACTGATAAAGATTAGAATGAGTGAATTCCAGGTGCACTGCTTTTTATAAACAATTCAAAATTCTTGCCTGGGAATAGTCAGTTGAAAAGAGTGAGACCTTGTAAAATTTGCAAAAGGATTCTGGCTACAAATCTGTTAATTACCTTCCATTCACAATGACTTTTTTAAGCTCATGGAGTGACTGATTTCACTGAGGTACTTTTCCTAAAATTACAATGAACCCTACCATCTACAGTCAGAAATGCTACCACATTGCAGATTAGGACCAGCAAAGGCCCCCGCAAGTATGATGTCACATACTTTTAGAGCACCCAACAAGAAGCAAGGCCACAGAGAAAACAAATATTTACATGTGAGATTTAACAATATGAGGTATTTTGTTCGCCAGCTGCCAGAAGCAAAGACTAGTACTTTTTCAATGCTGAATTATAAAGATGAAAATGGCGCTTTGAATGATAAACATACATCATGTTACCCAATTTAATGAAAATATAAGCAGTAAGCAAAAGCATATGCATTGCCTAAAAGCATGCTATTTTGTTAAAAGTCCTTGAGGAATGAGTAACTAAAATCGAGGTGATTATATTCATGACTTTTTAATAATTTCTTTTTTATTTTACTAATTTAAATGAAGGTATATTAGTAACTGGAATGTATATTAGTTTCATGGAATAGTCTGTCCAACCAGAAAATCATCTAGTTTAACATTTTCTTGTACCTTCCAATGTTTTTATGTTACCGAAAATACATTAAAATAGACAACTAAAATTGCTTAGGATCTTCCTCTAATGAAAATCATTAGAAACCGCAGTTCAAAGGTTCCTGGAAATGCTTTGAAAGAGGAAATCACATACCTGCAAACATTAGCTCCGAAACATCAGGTTTGACATGGAGACAGGTGAAAAGGGGTAAAGGGCATTGTGCAGAATTGACTTTTTCCTTCAAACTACTCAAGGTAGTGTTCATTCTCTGTCCACAGAAGAAACAAAGAAATGGTTTTCAATATAGAAACATATACAGAGAGAAAACTATTTAAAATAGTACTTCCAATCAAGACACATAAAACTTTTCTAATAAAAATCAGTCTTCCTTCTTCTAGAAATCTCTGGGTCCTAATAAACGACAACAAGTAAGCTCTATGGAGGTAATTATTATCTTCATTCTAAGAAAAACCGTACCTCTTTTATTTATTTATTTATTTATTTTTATTATTTTTTTTATATATGCAATTTATTGTCAAATTGGTTTCCATACAACACCCAGTGCTCATCCCAAAAGGTGCCTTCCTCAATACCCATCACCCACCCTCTCCTCCCTCCCACCCCCCATCAACCCTCAGTTTGTTCTCAGTTTTTAACAGTCTCTTATGCTTTCGCTCTCTCCCACTCTAACCTCTTTTTTTTTTCCTTCCCCTCCCCCATGGGTTCCTGTTAAGTTTCTCAGGATCCACATAAGAGTGAAACCATATGGTATCTGTCTTTCTCTGTATGGCTTATTTCACTTAGCATCACACTCTCCAGTTCCATCCACGTTGCTACAAAAGGCCATATTTCACTTTTTCTCATTTCCACGTAGTACTCCATTGTGTATATAAACCACAATTTCTTTATCCATTCATCAGTTGATGGACATTTAGGCTCTTTCCATAATTTGGCTATTGTTGAGAGTGCTGCTATGAACATTGGGGTACAAGTGCCACTATGCATCAGTACTCCTGTATCCCTTGGATAAATTCCTAGCAGTGCTATTGCTGGGTCATAGGGAATGAGTGGGTCAACCAAGCAATTAGAGAAGAAATTAAAAAATATATGGAAACAAACGAAAATGAAAATACAACAATCCAAACGCTTTGGGATGCAGCGAAGGCAGTCCTGAGAAGAAAATACATTGCAATCCAGGCCTATCTCAAGAAACAAGAAAAATCCCAAATACAAAATCTAACAGCACACCTAAAGGAAATAGAAGCAGAACATCAAAGACAGCCTAAACCCAGCAGAAGAAGAGAAATAATAAAGATCAGAGCAGAAATAAACAATATAGAATCTAAAAAAACTGTAGAGCAGATCAACGAAACCAAGAGTTGGTTTTTTGAAAAAATAAACAAAATTGACAAACCTCTAGCCAGGCTTCTCAAAAAGAAAAGGGAGATGACCCAAATAGATAAAATCATGAATGAAAATGGAATTATTACAACCAACCCCTCAGAGATACAAACAATTATCAGGGAATACTATGAAAAATTATATGCCAACAAACTGGAAAACCTGGAAGAAATGGACAAATTCCTGAACACCCACACGCTTCCAAAACTCAATCAGGAGGAAATAGAAAGCTTGAACAGACCCATAACCAGCGAAGAAATTGAATCGGTTATCAAAAATCTCCCAACAAATAAGAGTCCAGGACCAGATGGCTTCCCAGGGGAGTTCTACCAGACGTTTAAAGCACAGATAATACCGTAACTCTTTTAAAGATTATGGCTACATTTGAACTGAAGAAGAACTTGGCAGCTACGAAGCCCAGAAAGCAGTTGGACCCCAGATTCCCTGGCACAGACTCTGTCTCCCACACTTTATCTTCAGATGAAATGTCACACTGTAGTCATGTGTCAAATAGGCTTGCTCCATGTGACTTATTCCCTTTTCTGGCTTTCTTTAGGGAACCTCCGTTTTTCCTCTACCACTAAAATACTACTTGTATTCATCCCTTTATTTAAAAAGACTGCCATTGGGGTGTGGAGGAGTGGACAGTAAGAGGTCAAAATGTGTATTGAAGAATACAAAAGTACTTCTCTATACATCAAAACTGATACACAGAAAGAATTAGTAAGCACTAGTTGGAAATGTAGAAGTGTTATGTCTGGCAGGACAATGCGTACTCAGGACACATTGTTGATAGAATCAGTTGAGTCAAGTGACTTTTATAAAATGTTATATGGAAATGATGAATCACTGGGTTCTACTCCTGAAACCAGTACTACACTGTATGTTAACTAACTTGAATTTAAATAAATTAAAAGAAAGACCAAATGCATCATTTTGTTTTATTAAAACATTATGATATACATGGCCGATTTGTATTAAAAGGATTGCAGTTTGAGCCATAGCTTACATTGTGAATTAGTGTTTCTCCAATTAACATCCCAAAGATGTCAGTAAAGGTGACAGGTTGCCCAGAGCTTTTCTTCTTCCATAGAGACTCAATGTATCTCTTAACTTTCTGTGGTGTGAGAAGTAAAAGGGGGTTGTGGCTAACATTTTTCATTAGCTCTTCATTAATCTCCTCTGGCCCTTTCTCTGGAAAATCGGGGTGAGAATATAAGGTTGACATGTACCTGTAAAGAAGACAAAAGATGATTAGTAATGAGAAAGGACGTCACATAGTAGTCTCCAAAGAAGGCAGGTGCTCTCTGTCATAAGAAAAATAAAGAATGTTAGGGGCGTCTGGGTGGCGTAGTCGGTTAAGCGTCCGACTTCAGCCAGGTCACGATCTCGCGGTCCGTGAGTTCGAGCCCCGCGTCGGGCTCTGGGCTGATGGCTCAGAGCCTGGAGCCTGTTTCCGATTCTGTGTCTCCCTTTCTCTCTGCCCCTCCCGCGTTCATGCTCTGTCTCTCTCTGTCCCAAAAATAAATAAAAAACGTTGAAAAAAATTAAAAAAAAAAAGAAAAATAAAGAATGTTAGAAATGGTTGGTTAACTTAATTGTCTGATTAAAGATATTAATCCATTTAAGGAAAGAATGTATCAATCAGAATGGAGCTGGTCCACAACAAAGGTAAAGTAAAAGAGAGGTCTCAAAGGAAATAGTGGACTTCCCAAGCCCAGTCCAGAGGAGAGGATGCCCTAGTGGGCTTACTGGCTGTCCACCGTCTAGCCTCTGGGAATGGGTAATTCCTATTAGATTATCAGAGACTGATGAACACAACACATTTAAGTCATGTAAATAAACTTACTTGTCTGGATATAATACCAGTCAAGTAATCTGATAATTTGACTTTCCATAATGATTAACTATAGGTAGGAAATGTGCTGTCTAAACTATTGTGAATGCCTAATTCTCCTAACAAATGTATTTTTGTTTTTATTTTGCCCATTGCCAACTGGGTACAATCCCGAGTCTTGCCAATTGTAGGTCTCAGAATTTCTGGGCATCCAAATCTGATTGTGAAATCCTGGAGAGAAAGAAGTCTTCAAGGTAAATGCTTTCTTATGGACATTCTTGGCCACCAGCCATTTGGCCACTTCTAGTAATACTGGAAATCAGTAGATACTACCTTGGTATTTGATATTTAGACAATAAACATTCAGTTACCACCCTCCTTCCTGTGCACCAATATCTCTAGTATTGTAGCTCTCCGTACTGAACATTAAGTATGACTTTACTTATCTGTCTCCCTTAGTCTTGTGATCTCTTGCTGGGAAAACTTTGTTTATTCATCTTCTCTAGCTCAATGACTAGCAAATGCCGAGCACATGGAAAGCACAGTTTTTGAACTACTGAACTGAGAAAACAAAATAATGAAAGAAATATATACTCTACCCCTTCATCCAACCAAAGAGAAAACAGGGCATAGTTTAATCTCCTGTTTCCTTGACATTCAAATAGAAATGCCTACTATAATGGTTTATCTTTCCTTAAGGGAGGGGAGAAACCTGACCCTTACTGGGTCCCTGCCCTTCCTGAAGCCTGGGCTGGTTAACTGTACATAAGCTATTGCCTTGAAGACCTGAAATGCTTTCAATTCTTCTATTTTAAAGATGAGGAA
Source organism: Prionailurus viverrinus (assembly GCF_022837055.1). NCBI lineage: Eukaryota > Metazoa > Chordata > Mammalia > Carnivora > Felidae > Prionailurus > Prionailurus viverrinus. The sequence continues at coordinate 19,062,612 of NC_062577.1, forward strand.
AGAGAGGATTGATGAATTTAAATAAATGTTCACAGTTCCCCAATTAATAACAGAATGAGAATTTAAAATGTGTCTTCTCCCCTGATAGGCTTATTAAATCTCTTAAATAAGATTTCAGTTCTTAGAGACCAAACTACTTCCATTTCACATGAAATTAGAATTTCTTATTGGATTCAGAGTTCTTTGGAGACAAGTTGAGAATAATTATAAGTTAACAAATGGAGAGTGATGAGAGACCTTTTTTTTTTTTTTTCAATGTTTATTTATTTTTGGGACAGAGAGAGACAGAGCATGAATGGGGGAGGGGCAGAGAGAGAGGGAGACACAGAATCAGAAACAGGCTCCAGGCTCTGAGCCATCAGCCCAGAGCCTGACGCGGGGCTCGAACTCACGGACCGCGAGATCGTGACCTGGCTGAAGTCGGACGCTTAACCGACTGCGCCACCCAGGCGCCCCAATATACCAATCAAATTTCTGAAACTAAGTGACTTAGACATAGCAGGGCCTCTACAAATAGTTAATTAATGAATGGAAGGATCCTCAACTTATTTCTCTATAAATCTGAAGATATTGGCCTCTAATTTTTCAACATATTTATATGATGGAACACATCATTCTCTCCATACGAATGCATTTTAGGCTAGGTGTGAAATTCTAATACCTAAATCATGTCAAAACTGCACAAGGAATTCTCAGTGCAGTTTCTTCCTCCAGATAGCCTGGCCAATGTTTTAAAATATCAGTGCCTGGCCTCCAAGGACTTGCCAAATCAGAATCCTTAGGGGTAAACATATAGAATTTCTATGCTTAAAAAAGTGTCAAAAGCAAGTCTCAAAAGCACTAAAATTCGGAATGGCTTGAGAAGACCCTTGACATTTGTGAAGCAAATAGCCTGAAACCCTAAAGCAATCTCTAGATTAATTTTCCCCTCAAAAGGCAGTTACTTATGCAAATCTTCATTTAGTCATTCAGTGTGTGATAAACTGGAGAGATTCATTAAGCGAACAAGCCAAGCACAGTCACCACCACCATATTTTTCTCTAACTTACACCTTGATCTTTTAGACTATCACCTCTTATCTGACAACATCCCCTAAAATTGTTTCATTGTTCAATGCTGCTGGAAGTCTTCAGACTCCTGAACTGAAAGTTCTCCTTCTTGAATTCCGTTTGGGTCACTTTAATGGACTGAGCCCCACTGCTATCTTTGCAGAGCTACTCTGATTTGTCTTTAGATGGCAAGGTCATACAAGCGTGGCAGTCAAGAGCCCACAGCCCCTTATCATTCTGCAGATGAAGCTGTACTGAGGAAGAGAGTTGTGCCAACTGGTTGGCTAACATTTATATGTAATGAATAGCACAGTATCATCCCAAAATAATTTCAGAAATAATTACCATAAGGGTAGTAGCAATTACAAGGGAAGCCTTTGTCCTACATAAAATTCTCTTTTGTGATCACAGAAACCTTTTTGGGAGGTCCAGGGCTTCTCCAAATATTTCCGTATTACCTCATTTGTGCCAAGTAATGGTCATGTGTCAGCAGAATATAAAAACTTACACAACTCAAGAGTGTAATTTGTTTATCCAAGTCTTTCCGAATTCCTTCCTTTGAACTTTTTACCTTCTTGCCTATACTGTTCAAGAGAAAATGAACATGCACCATCCTGACCACCTTTTCTTCTGTTCAGGAAGTATCTCTTCTCTCCACAATGAACAGCTTTCACTTGTGCTTCTTCTCTTGTCCCATCCTGTCTCTGTCTGAATCTTTTTCTATCCACAAACCACCTATTTCTTTACCTTCCATCTATCCTTTTACATTATTTCCTTTACTTCAGACTTCTACAAAAATATCCAAGTCCCTGAAATTCTGAAAATAAAACAAAACCAAAACCCTTCCCCGAGTTCCTATATTCCCCTTCTTGAAATACAGCACCTGAAAGGTTTACCTCCCCACCTTTCTTCATCTTCTATTCACTTCTTACTTGCAATTTCAAGATCAAGAGTTTTCTTTATTTCCTTTAGTGATTTTTGCTAAAACCACTAAAGATTTCCAAACCCAGTTCTAAGCTAAGCTTCTCACCCATGTTTCACTCTATTAAAAGACCCACTATTTCTTGAAGTACTCTCCACCCTTGACCTCTGGGTCATTTTTTACGTGATGCTCTTCTCTGACAGCTACTTTGCATTGTCCATTAGGGATTTACTTCCCTTTTTGGTCCATTAGCTTTCGGGGTGTTCTAGAGTCCCATGAACTAAATTATTGGTAGTAATAGCTGAAGTGGTAGAAATTGGTGAAATTACCAAGGGGGTGGGGTGTAGATATAACAGAACAAAAAGGAGGTCTCCTCATATTAAGGAGAAAAGAAGTGAAAGTAGTAAAGACAGTATGGAGGGCAGAGCAATAAGAGAGGATGAAATAAAAACAAAAAGGCATAGTAGGAGGGATTTGTAAGAGGGACAGCTAATGTGTGAAATGTCCCAACTGCCAACCTCATCCTCCCTGGCTCCCCCAAAAAGTCAAGGAGAAAAAGAATTTCAAGACACCATTATATTTGAAAATTAGGTGCTTTCAGGTGAAAATCAATTGTAAGGATTTTAGGAGTGAGTGTCCTTTAAGGAAATAGAATAAATTAGTGAAGGCTAATCTTGAGGAATTTAGACAATTTTTTGTATGTAGAAATTTTTGTATATAGAAATGCACGGTCTGTAAATGTTTAAATGATTGGCCTGTAACATTTAAAATTCTCTTAATTACATTTTGCAGGACTTGTTTTTCGAATTCCGACAGAATATAAGATGTTGCCCAAAGTTGCCCCAAATCCATAACCAACTCAATGACTGCAGCTCTAATTAAGCCTAAACATGCATTATTATACCCTCAAATCAGCACCCCAAATCACACCTGCTCTGTCTTTACTAGCTGAGTCTAAGAAAGTAAGCTTCCTGTAATGTGTCAGTCAGGGATGGACCACAGGGATCTAACAAATATTGAATTCAGAGAAAGAAAGCCATTCAAAGAGTAATAACAAAATGCTTGAGTAGGCAAATTAATCTAAGGGTCCAAGTTTTTCCATCATATTACTCATTAAACAGGCAGGTGCCTGTTCTTTCCTTCAAGGGAAAGAATAATGATGGGCTACACCCTTTTTTCAAAAGAGATAAATCATTTTGAGGGTACATACAAAGAAGGTGGCAACCATAATTCTAAGTTTTTGTTTCTTAGCTAAAGAATCTGATTCAAAATATTTAAGAAACTATATACTCTTTATAGGCGAATCTCTATGTAGAATCTATACCTGTCCAATAGAAGGTTATGGTTTAATTCAAAGAATGCTAGAACAGAGGATCAAAAGCCTGACTTTACATGCTGGTTCAAATCACTTGGCTTCTGAGTCAAATTTTCTTTAGTTGAAAAATGAAAAAACTCAGATCCATCTCACAGGATGAGAATGTACAGAAATTTTATAGTGCTAGACATATTTAGTATAGTATTATAATAGATGAACTTTACTATGGCTGCATGATTAAAAAGCCTTGTAAGTCAAAGTCAGACATTTTGTAATAAGGTGACACTCATAGTTGAGACATCTGGGGAAGAACTAATATTTGATTTTCAATGTGCTTCTATGAGTTAGGCAAACCAAAAAGTACACAGTAGAGTCTTTGAACATGTTTCATACACGTTTGTGAAAAGTCAAATCTACAGTGCACAAATATTATACATGCAGATTTTTTATGTTTCTATCCAGATTTAGCTGCGCATAAATACATTTAAAGGATTAATTTCACAATTATATGCAAATCAGTGAAACTTATTGCATTTCTGCATTCAAAAGTTGTTTTTCTTCTTTTATATACTAAGGTATCTTGCATTTCATTCTATTTGCCCTAGAGAAGAAAATGAATACCCAGTGAATCATGGAGACTTAGACATGATTGCTGAAAGATTACAAATCAGAAAATTATAGGAAGATTAAATTAATTACGGGTGGAGTATGTTATTCCACCTCTGTGATATTTATATAGAATTTCAATTGATCTATTTTTAAATTTTACATTTAACTGCATTTTAAGTTACAAACAGGCTTAAAGGGAGTAAATTTATGACAAGAGTCATCATTATGTATGAATTTGCCATAAAAAAACGTTTTTAAGAAGCAAATTATTCAATGAAGCTGCAATACTTCAGTAACATGAAGTTAAGGTTAATTTTCTAATTACCTAATTTTCTAATTTTCTAATATACCTCTAATTTGAGGTAGATAAATGCAAAACATTTAGCATGATATAACTAAGATTTAAAATGCATACTAACCATGTGGAGCCAGAAAGGCCAGCAACGTAAGTAGCACAGTCCAAAATTCCTGATTCATATAGTGCCTTCATCACACCAGAGAATCCGACCATGGCTCGGAACCCTCCACCTGAGCCCAGTATGGCCACCACAGGCACCTGGGATGATGAAACAAAGAGATCATTTGTGAAGCCATAAAATACATTTCTGTTTTGTTTCAACTTTTATGTTATATGTTCTACATTTGGGAATCAGGAACTATAAATTCCATCATACCATAATAATAACTAATTTTTAAAAAGGAAAATGTTTCATATAAGACAATCAAGAATTAATGTCTCTTAGAAGGCAGACATTGCTAAAACACCAACTAACTCTATTTAAAAATAACGACAACCATAACTCCCTATATTTACTTGACCCTTTGCAGTTTTTGGCTTGCTTTCGGGTGCATTTTTTTTATCCTCTCAAAAATCCTGTAAGGTGAACAAAAAAGTCTTTGCTTATTCTGCAGATGGAAGTTCTACAATGGTGATATTACTTGCATAAGGCCTATTAACTGGTAACTTCTAGTTAAGTAAGCACTGTGCCCTCTTGGCGCATAATTCTTACTACTCCTTTATGCTGACTCATTTCAAAATACATGCTATTATTCAAGCAATTAAAAAAGAATGTGACAAGACCTAAAAATCTTATTTACTCTTTAATCTATTAAATAAATCTCATTTAGCAGTCTCTATCTTTCAGTCATCACAGGTGGATCTGGGGAATATAGTTTATTTAAGTGAGGCAGAAACATAATAATAATTATGACAATAGTATGAATAGGGACAGATGACATCTGTTGAGCAATTACTATCTGATAGGAACTGTTCTAAGTATTTCATAGAAATTATCTCATTTGATTACCACAAAATCCACATGAAGATTTTACAGGTTTATAGGATTTTATGCTCTTTTATAGGTGAGCAACCAAGGTACTTGGAAGCAAGACCTCGAAAACTTGTTCTGGGTCATGCAACTAATAAATCGCAGTCAGGAGTCAAACCCCAGGTTCCTACATTGGGGTTCATGCTAACATGCCTTACTAAAATAAAGTGCTACAGGTTGGGAGTACGTGAGGTCCAGAAAGTGTGGTGAATTCCAATCAGAGAAACTGAAATGGTAGAGAGAGCTTCATAAATAAAAAAAGAAACCGGTTCTTAATTTTAAAGATGCACAGTTATTCAACAGGGAGGGACGAGGGCAGGGAAGGAGGCCGGTCTGGAAATGGAAGCAGCATGAGTCAACCAAGAGTTTTCCCAGTAGAGAAGCAAAGGCTGTCTGCAACATGACTAAAACACAAGTGTTTGTTTGGAGAGGGAGAGATTGTCATTTTCTTTGTGGTCCTCAACCATTATTGCTTAAGAGAGCTGGTGGTTTCTCTCTCGACTCTAGGGAACAGCTCTTAAAGTGTACACAGCTCTCAGGGTGTCCACAAGGTCAAAACTATTTTCATGATAGCAGTAAGAGGTCATTTGCCTTTTTTTGTTCTCATTACTTCACGAGTGTGTGATGGAGTTTTTCAAGAAATTACAGGATGTGTGATATAGCAACAGATTGGATTCAAAAGCAGATAAGAGAATCCAGCTGTTTTCTGTTAAGTCAAACAACAAAGATAATTGTAAAAATGGATCTCATTTTTTTTGGTTCTTGAAAATTTGATTATTTTCATAAAATGTTATTTATATTAACATGACATCAACGTATTTAAAAATTTTTAATGTTTTTATTTACTTTTGAGAGAGACAGAGACAGAATTTGAGTGGGTTAGGGGCAGAGAGAGAGGGAGACATGGAATCTGAAGCAGGCTCCAGGCTCTGAGCTGTCAGCACAAAGCCCGACGCGGCGCTCGAACTCACGAGCTGTGAGATCATGACCTGAGCTGAAGTCAGACGCTCAACCGACTGAGCCACCCAGGTGCCCCAACATCAATGTATTTAAAATAAATACACATTTTAATAAGTTTTCTCAGTTTCAGTTTTTAATATGGTAAATATCCATAGAGATAACCCACATAAATAAAATCTTTTAGAAGTTTATGATATTTTTTAAGAGTATAATGGATTTCTGAGACCAAAATGGTTAATAACAACTGCTTAAGACTATCAGGCACATGGTGAGTACAATCCAACATCTTCCAGTAAAATTTAGTCTTTTGAGGACAAGACAGTGGGAAGAACAGACAAAGGCATAGGGAGTGGATGGAGGGAAATATTTACTGGACGGACAGAGGATGATGTGGAGGCATTGTGAGATTGCCAGGGAGAAGAGGTGTCTTTTGTTTGACATTGTTTCTCAGTGATAACAATTATCAAAGAAGAAGTTAGAGACAGAAGACTGAGCAGTTCATGGAGCAAAGATATTAGATCATGGAGCAATTCAAGGCTTTAGAAGAAACAAAGTGAAGAAAGAAGCCCCCACGGGTAGCAGAGCAGAACCTGAACTGTGTGGGGATGCTCTGACTGGAGTTAAATAAAAATTTCCTACTGTTATCAGGTTTTCCTTTCTACATATGTGACAAAGTCTCATTTGCAAAATCAACGTCCAAATCATGGAGCGCATGTGCAGAGATGAGCTCAAGTATTTTCGGCAGTTCCATCTTATCTGTAATAGTCATGGTATCCTCTTCTTCTGAGGTGCGAATGGCAAACAGTTCCTCCTTTCTTCTACCCCCTAAAGCGAAGCTTGTGAGGAGAGAAACAGAATCAAGGTACATTTACAAGGAGAAGCTGGTGACTGATCTGACGTTAGGCACAAAAGAGGAAGGAGTGTGGTCAGACTGTTAGTGTTTCTAGCTTTGCTCCCAGCAGATGATGTGGCCATTGCCCAGGAGAAGAACCCCTGGGGCAGGGGGCCAGCTGCAGGGGAAATACTGCACTCAATCTCAGAAATGCAAAATACACAACACGGATGCATCGTGTTCCAATCACTTGGATTCTGATCCTTGGGTATTCATTGACCAATGTGAGATATATATATATATATATATATATATATATATATATATATATATATAAATCAATCACACATATATATATGGAACTATTATTTTAGAACTAGAAGGACCAAAAGTCTATCAAACTCTTATATATGGAAAGGGAAGTCTTAGAGGAGATAGGACAGTGAAGAGCCCGACACCTAGGACTAATTTCCTCATCCAAGGCTTTGTCTAATACCAAGTGGTCCCAACCTGGAAGACCCTAGGCATCCTAATTAGATGCAGTTTGGGGACCTCACTGATGAAAACGCATTCCACCAGCACAATGGAGCAATTTAAATGGCTTTGAACCTGTGTATGTTTAGATACACAGAATGTTCTCAAACATAAATGTTTAAATTGTCAATAAAGTAAAATACATAAGCTCTTAAAAACTGATCTGGAGGGGAAGGAAAGCTAAGATAGAAAACAGAAGTGGTTTATAAAGTGGGTGAGTGGAGCACAGTACAGTGTAGTTGTAAACAGGCCAGCTAAGAAGTTAGAAGGAGGAGGGATTTGAATTAGGCCTTGAGAGAAGAGTTGAGTTTATAGGCAATGTAGTAATAATAGTGAACATTTATTGTTGCCATGTGCCAAGCACTGAGCCTAAGATCAGGCCAAGATATTCACTCTCTCTCTCAAAAAACAAATACACATGTTATTTTTATTAAAAAAATTTTTTTTCCACGTTTTTATTTATTTCTGGGACAGAGAGAGACAGAGCATGAACGGGGGAGGGGCAGAGAGAGAGGGAGACACAGAATCGGAAACAGGCTCTAGGCTCCGAGCCATCAGCCCAGAGCCTGACGTGGGGCTTGAACTCACGGACCGCGAGATCGTGACCTGGCTGAAGTCGGACGCTTAACCGACTGCGCCACCCAGGCGCCCCAACACATGTTATTTTTAATAATAACATTAAACCTATACAAATCAGATAGTTTAGAGAAAGAAAACCCTTAGTAACGGAGTACACTGTTCAACATAGAACATACAAACTGTATTGTTTGGAGTCAGATTTAATAAGAAAAGTTGGAAAATTGAACATAAGACCTTCTCCAGTCCCCAGCTGTCCTTCCTAAGCCAGTAGTCCAGCATAAGTTATAGATGCCTATTTTATATTGTTAGGAATTTTCTGGAAATAGCCACTTGCTCTGGAATTCGTTGTTGTATAACCCATTGTTTTCATTATTGCTTTATAGTAAGTTCTTAAAGAGAGTTTTCACATAAGATTTTTAAGTCTGATATCTGAGCTGCTATCAGGTAAAAAAATGTCAGATGTTTGCACATAAAAATTGAATAATCACATGATGGAAAGACTATGAAGATTATAATTACCATCCTCATTTATTACATATGAATCAATCTGTTTTTATGTCTACCATTTAATTTTCATAACTCTATGAGGTATATATTTTCACCTACATTTTAAAGATAAAGTAATTGAAACACAAAGAAGTTCATTTATCCATTATCATAAATCTAGAAAGTAATGTCCTGTGGATTCAAAGCTGGATCTGTCAGACTCCAAAGCTTTTAATTCACTATGCTCCACTGTCTCTGAAAGCTTTCCTTACAACTAGCTTTGTGACTCGAGGCAAAGAAAATCCTCTTTGAACTCTGTTTACTTCTATGTAGAAATATTGGGTACAATGAACAACCTTGAGGCTTTTTGCTACTAGTAACACTCTAGATTCTATAACTACTACAGAATATGAATTATAAAACTATAAAAGTACAGGACAGGGGCGCCTGGATGGCCCAGTCGGTTAAGCATCTGACTCTTGATTTCGGGTCAGGTCGTGATTTCAAGGTTCGTGAGATTGACTTTCTCATCAGGCTCCATGCCAACAACACAGAGGCTGCTTGGGATTCTCATTCTCCCTCTCTCTCTGTCTCTCCCCACTCACACATACACACACACACACACACACACACACACACACACACACACACTCTCTCTCAAAATAAACTTAAAAACAACCTATAAAATTATACATTTTTATTAACTACAAAAACGGGAGATTAAACTTATCAAGAAAATACTGTGTACCTGGTATGAGCTTGGGTACTTTCATTCAATGTGTTTCATTTAACCTTCCCAGGCCTCTAAAGGAGATCAGCATTATTTCCATTTTTCAGATGAGCAATTCAGTGCACATAAATACCTTGTCCACATACAGACAGCTGTTAGGTCATAGAACCATGGTGTGAACAAAGGTGTCACTGACACGATAATTCATTCCCTTTCCTTTTACTCACTGTTCAGAAAGACAGGGCAATCTTTATTGAAAAAAACCATTTGATATTTAGCTAATTTGTATTTCAGATTCATGTGTCACTTCAGATGATGTCAGCACAACTTTACCTAACAAATGAAGGCTAACTTTTGATGTTTTAAATGTCTTGGTCATTCCAAAATAGCTTCAAAGAAAGCTGGAGAGTTATAAGATGCAGCTGTTAGACCTGGCTCAAAGTCTAAACGATTTAAACTAAAGGTTATTGAGAGTTTTGGGGTTATATTTAGACCTTATAGCATCAGAATTTGTGCATAAGTGATATCGATGAATATTTCTCATACTTCTCTCATATGATTACAGGAAATGAATTTTCACTTACCAAAAATCCTGTGGTTTTGATTAAATTATTGTGATGCAGGGGCATATGGATATTATTAATTTCCTCCCTTGCAAAAGAAAACTCTAAAATGCTTAAGGATTTTTTTTTTACATTTTCATAAATTTTTATGGTCTGAAAATTATACAGAGACTTTTTGCTTCCTTAGATCCCCTATTAGTCAGGGTTCTCCGAGACACAGAATCAACAAGATGTATCTATATATCTACCTCTCTAGAAAGAGATTTGTTATATAGAATTGGCTCATGAAATTAGGATGAATGGCAAGTCCAAACCTGCAGTATGGGCCAGCAGACTCCAGAACCAGCAGAGTCAATAATACAGTTCTAGGGGTGCCTGGGTCACTCAGTTGGTTAAGCATCCAACTTCAGCTCAGGTCATGATCTCACAGTTTGTGGGTTCGAGCCCTGTGTCAGGCTTTGTGCTGACAACTCACAGCCCAGAGCCTGCTTCAGATTCTGTGTCTCCCTCTCTCTCTCTCTCTCTCTGCCCCTCCTCGACTCACTCTCTGTCTCTCAAAAATAAAATAAACATTAAAAAAATTTTTAAAAATACAGTTCTAGTCTGAAGTCTGGCAGGTGGAGACCCAGGAGAGCCAATAGTGCAGATGAAGAGAAAGGCAGTCTGTTGGAGAATTCCCTCTTGCTCAGGGAGGCTGATCTTTTTGTTCTATTCAGGCCTACAAATGATTGTATACCCCCCCCCCCCAACATTACCCATGGCAATTTATGTACTGAAAATTCACTGATCTGAATGTTAATCTCACCTAAAATCACCCTCCAAGTTGACACATGAATTTAACCATCATAGCCCCATTTCATGTTTTAAAGAGGTAAGAGAAAAGTATGTAACCACCTCTGTGCCAAAACTATCAAGTCTTAAAAATAATGCTCAAAAATTATGAAAAACACAAAGAGAAAATTTTTTCCTTGGTAAATTATTCATTTAACAAACATTTTTCACTTGTTATTGGGAAAAAGGTGTTTTTAATACATAACTCTACTGATATTAGATAAAAATGTACTTCATTATATTTAGTAAAATATAGACTTAAAATATTTTACTTATAGTACTTTTTAATACACCTAGTCCAGTTCATTAAATGCATTTTTTTAATTTCTAAGAGGGCTTATTATTTTATTGACTAGTATGAAAGAGGACTACAAATCAAAAAAGTTAAGAAGTGTTAGAATTACTTATGCCAGTTCCTCACTAGTAGTATCAAAGACAGATGGTTATAATCATTTGGATTGTTATGTGTTTGGGTTTCATTTTTGTTAGTAATTATCACTTACAAATTATCCCTTTTTCTCTTTTCACTGATAAAATCAGGCAAATAAAAAGGGAAACAAAAGCAAAAATGAACCATTGGGACCTCATTAAGACACAAAGCTTCTGCACAGTGAAGGAAACAATCAACAAAATTAAAAGGCAACTGACAGAATGGGAAAAGATATTGGCAATGAATCTGATAAAGGCTTAGTATCCAAAACCTATAAAGAACTTAACAAATTCAATACCCAAAAAACAAATAATCCAGTGAAGAAATAGGGAAAAGACATGAAGAGACACTTTTCTAAAGAAGACATCCAGATGGCAGGGTTGATGCCTGGTGGCTCATTCAGTTAAGTGTCTGACTTTGGCTCAGGTCATAATCTTGCTGTCCTTGAGTTCAAGCTCCGTGTTGGGCTCTATGCTGACAGCTCAGAGTCTAGAGCCTGTTTTGGATTCTGTGTCTCCCTCTCTCTCTGTCTTTCCCCTGTTTGTACTCTCATTCTCTCTCTCTCTCAAAAATAAATAAACACTAAAGAAAAACAAGAGGGGCGCCTGGGTGGCTCAGTCGGTTGAACATTGACTTTGGCCTAGGTCATGATCTCGCAGTTCGTGAATTCAAGCCCTGCATTGGGTTCTGTGCTGACAGCTCAGAGCCTGGAGCCTGCTTCGGATTCTGTGTCTCCCTCTCTCTCTGCTCCTTTCCCACTAATGTCCTGTCTCTGTCTCTCAAAAATAAATAAACATTAAAAAAAAATTAAAAAAAGAAGACATCCAGATAACTAACAGACACATGAAAAGATGCTCAACATCATTCATCATCAGGGAAATACAAATCAAAACCACAATGAAATGCCACCTCACACCTGTCGGAATGGCTAACATTAACAACTCAGGAAACAACAGATGTTGACGATGCAGAGAAAGGGGAACACCTCTGCATTGCTCGTGGGAATGCAAACTGGTGCAGCCACTCTGGAAAATAGTATGGAGGTTCCTCAAAAAACTAAAAATAGAACTACCCTACGACCCAGCAATTGAACTACTAGGCATTTATCCATGGGATACAGACATGCTGTTTTGAAGGGACACATGCACCCCCCTGTTTATAGCAGCACTATCAACAATAGCCAAATTATGGAAAGAACCCAAATGTCCACTGACTGATGAATGGATAAAGAAGATGTGATATATATATATATATATATATATATATATATATATATATATATATTTATAATGGAATATTGCTCAGTGATCAAAAAGAATGAAATCTTGCCATTTGCAACAATGTGGATGGAATTAGAATGTATTATGCTAAGTCAGTCAGAGAAAGACAAGTATCATATGATTTCATTCATATGTGGACTTTAAGAAACAAAACATAGGGGAAGGGATGAAAAAATAAGATTAAAAACAGAAGGAGGCAAACCATGAGAGACTCTTGAATACAGAGAACAAACTGAGGGCTGCTGGTAGGGTGTTGGGTGGGGGGATGGGATGAATGGGTGGTGGTCATTAAGGAGGGCACTTGCTGGGATGAGCACTGGGTGTTATATGTAAGTGATGAATCACTGAATTCTACTCCTGAAACCATTATTACACTAAATGTTACTAACTTGGATTTAAATTTTAAAAAATCAGGCAAATAAAGAATGAATGTCACAAATTCCACATTATTGAAATTTGTTTCTGATTATTTATTTCTATGCCCTCTAATTTGCCCCCAATTATCTCTATGTTCTTGCCGGTTTGAAGAGAAATCTGGTATGAATATAAAATCAGAACCCATTCTTCCTCTACTTTTACTGAAAGTCAATTTTCCACAGTGCCAACCACCTCCAAACCCTCTGCCCCACAAAGCAGAGTCAAAGCACTTGAACATGCATTCCAGGAGGTAGCCAGGTCCTGGTTTTACAATCTTCAACTGACCAGTCCTATTTATAAAAGGTGCCAGAGAAGCTCTATTGAAAATTAGAGAGCCAACCCTGTAAATGTAAAGGAGGACAGAAAATGTAGCATTGATTTTTTTAAAGACTGATTATCTCCATATTAAAACTGTTAGGTTTTACACTGCTAGTTTGTACATCCTAGGTTGTTGCTGTTGTTGTTATTATTTTCATTATTATTATTTATCATTTGGATTAGAGTATAGAAGCAAAGTTGACGATTATCGAGTCTGATTAACCAGTGCATCCTCACAGTACTAGCAATGGTAGGAGCAGACATGGCTGCCCGGACTTGTGTAAATGCTAATCCCTGCAGTGTGCATTGCCTCCCCACCACCCTGTGTCCAGTACCAGCCCTCCCAAGGTGCTGCCCAGTCCATTTCTGGTCAGAAACTTGGGCAACATCTTTGTACACAAAGAGAAGGAGCTCACTGGCTTGGTTTGCTTCATGAAACGTACAAAAAATAGTGTATATGATCTCGTTTCAACGTATTCACATTTTTTTCCCCCAGCACAGCCATAATTTCACATGTAAAATTTAAAAGGTGAGTTTACATTAAATTAAAATATATTATTGTTACTAGCATTTTGTTTTCATCGGGCCGCTGGTCCTTCAAGCCCAGTAAGCTTCCTCACATAATGCCTGATTTATAAAACAAATCACTGAAACCTGCAGCAAATCCAGCACCTGTCCCCATAGGCCTCCTCCTTCCTTGCTCCTGACACATGTGTTCTTACGTGCCTCCCCCTGAGCCTGTCTCCCCGAGAGCTCTGTGGTCTGCAGGAGTCACCTGCCTCATAGTGGACAACCCTCCTGAGTGCAGTCTGGGCCGCTTGGACATCTACTTTCTAGACCAACTTCCAGGTCTCTTATTCCTTTGGCTGTTCACATCCCACCACTACCTCAGAGGAGAAAAACTCCAACTCCACCTTGTGAGTCCCCGGAAGCTCACACCCGCTCAGTGCTCCTTTCTGGCCTCTACCCTTGGGAGTTTCACACTGTCTTCCCTGTGATACTTGCAGTCTGGGAGGGGAATAGGAATTGAGAGTACAAAGTGCTGTTGTCACCAGGAAAGGAGGAAGCAAGAGGAAGAATATTCTAGATGACAGAAACAACACAAACGAGGAATAAAAATTCTTATTGACTACTCAAGGTTGACTTCTATTACCTCCCTCAGAAACCGTTTTGCTTTTCTTCTTTCTCTGTCACCAAATGGACTCTTTTCTCTAGTCTTTCACTTCCTTTATATGACAAACTTAAGTAAGAATAGCACTCACAGAATATATTACTCAAGGTCCGTTTTGATTTTCATCAAAAGATATTTGTTTAACTTGAAAGTATCTCATAAATTGTGCCTTGGGACAAAACACTTTCTCTTTATTCTCTGATGCAGGTGAAAGTAAATTACTTTCTCTTGCTTTCCCACTATTACAGTTCCAGACTCTAGTCCCCTAACCAGCTTTGCTTTGTTATGGTCAGTTACTTGGGAACATAAAAACTAGTGAGTAGCATTTCCCTTCACAGAAGACTATAATCTGGGAACTTCATCTGACCAAGGAGTATTTTCAGACCAGAAAATTCATAAGAATGGCCTCTGAACGATCCAACTATGCCAAAAATCCCCACGTACAGATGCTTGCTGGTCTTAGTCATAGGAAAGATCTCGGGCCTTTATTCATAAAGAAATCACACTAGTCAGAGACACTGTTCTAACAACAAGCCTGCTTATCAGATTTGAATTCCACAACAGCAAAGTTGAAAGAGAAAGGAGTGGTTTGAAGAAATTACCTCAAGGGAACACATAAGGCATGGAGAGATGGCAGCTGATTGGAAAGGAGACAGACCTGAGAACACTCAAATCCATTCAGTCAGGACGAGGAATGACCTGTCACTTTAGAAAGACTTCCATCTAAATGATTAAAATCAATACATTTCAAAACTTTTTTTTAATTATTGAGAATACATTTTTTTAAAGTCTTAGTATTTAAGAGAATAAACTCTTGAGTTATTAGATGCCTCAGCTCTTTGACTAACTCATTGTCCAGATGGAAAAGCTCAGATTTTATTAAATTTGACAATTATTGCCCTCGGGTGTTATGCAACAGAAGAGCCACACTCAGGTACAATACTATTTTCTTGAGCAACTACTACATGCTCTTACACATTGTGCTGGAGGCTTATAAGCAGTAGTACTCATCCTGTGACCTAATAAAAGCCCCAGGCTCCATTTTACAGGTGAAGCACAGAAGTGAAGGACCATGCCCAAGTTTATGCTGCTCTAATTTATTTGACATTTCAATTTGACACTGAAGTCCTAAACTGGATGCTGTCTGTTGAACACTTGGAATAAGACGAGCACAGTCTCTGCATTGAGAATTAAGAACTGAACAGAAAGTGAAGTCTTATCAGAGAGCAAGGGAATTGGGAACTTAAGACACCCTTCTCACCAAGGAGTAACATAAAAATAGGAAAGGGACGCCTGGATGGCTCAGTTGGTTAAGCATCTGACTTCAGCTCAGGTCATGATCTTATGGTTCATGAGTTCCAGCCCCGTGTCAGGCTCACTGCTGTCAGTGCAGAACGTACTTCGAATCCTCTATCTTCCCACCCTCTCTGCCCCTCCCCTGCTCATGCTCCTTCTCTCTCAAAAATGAAGAAAATTTTTTAAAAAACAGGAAAACATTACTTGTGGGGATGGGTGGTTCTGAATATATCTAATCTAATTATTCTGGACAAGAGAAAACAACTCTAGACTGAACCGAAACAACTACAATAATTCCAGGAACGACTTCCAAAAACACGGATTTAATATTTTTGAAGAAAATTCCACAGAACACATAATTACTTTATTCTCCATCCATTGCAGAAAAGCCAATTAGTATGAATATTAGGCCAAGTTTCATTTTCCCAGGAAAAATTTCTCCTTTTTCCACAAAAAGAGGAGTGCCGAGGGGCAGAGAGAGGGGGACAGAGGATCTGAAGCGAACTCTGTGCTGACAGCACAGAGCCCAATGCAGGGCTTGAATTTCTGACCTGTGAGATCATGACCCGAGCCAAAGTCAGACGCTCGACCAACTGAGCCAGGCACCCCGCCCCCGCACACATACGTTTCTAATTGAACAGTTCAAGCTGGGATCTTTTCCTCCAAACCTTCTCCTCCACCTGTGTCTCCTGCCTCACGACCTGATTCTGTGTTCCTGGGTTCGGAGTCTCTGATCCCTCCCTCTAGCTACTTCATCCCCTGGAGGCAGTGCGAAGCTACCTCCTGAATCTGTGCCCTGACTCCCACAACGCAAGACTCACTGAGGGTCTACCGTGTACTAAGGAGCCTTTGCCAGGTGCTGGGAATATGAAGGTTAAATAACACAGCCACTGCCCTGGTCTTCATGTAACTTATATTCCACTGGAGAGAAGAGACATTAAACGAATATCTGTACAAGTATTTTTTAAGTATACGTGTTGTAAATGCTAAAAAGATAACGTGCATATATTTGTGCCATTAATATAGAGAATATAACTGAGATCTAACAGATGTGGGGGGAAGGAGGGAGGAGATGGTGAGGACAACAGCCTCAGAAGAAGCTAAGTATGTGGTGCTTAAAGTTGGGAGGGTCCTAGGTACCCCAAAAGGCGGTGGGGCGGGGACAGGGTGGCACAGGGAAGCACAGAGAGGAGAGGAGGGAAGCACACAGAGAGAGAAGAAACTGTGTGGAAAAGCACCACATGGGGAAAGGTTCTGAGGGGACATGGGACCAAGAGGCACCTAGTGAAGGAGGGTGGTGAACTGGGGGTGAACTGGCAAAAATGGATGCTAGAAAGATGCCAAGAAGCCAATCCTAAGAGCAGGAAAAGTTTTTTAAGCTTGGGTTTGAGAGCGAACAGGACATGGGGGGAGGGAGGACAGGCCTTAGAGGAACTACAGAAAATAGAGGTGGTGTGCTCAGATTCAGACCTGCTGAGTTTGAGATGCAAGAGATACCAGTGAAGGAATCAAGTAGGTACCTAGATATTCAGGCCTGAAGCTCAGAAGGGAGGTTCTAAGTTGTTGACACACATGGGGAAGTTCTTCATACACAGGCGGTGGGTGACATAGAAGGGAGAGAAAAAAAAATTTTTTTTAATGTTTTGTTTTTAAGAGAGAGAGAGCACAAGCGGGGAGGGTCAGAGGTGGGGGATGGGGGACAGAGGACAGGAAGCAGACTCTGCACTGAATAGAGAATGTTTCAAAAAGTAGGGAAGCATCTATCATTTGCACCTACAGGGCTGGGGGGAGACAGGGCCAGGTCTTTTGTACTTATTAGTACTGGCGACTGGAGGAGCAGATGTGGTCGAATCATGAGGTCAGAAGCCTGAGGAAGTGAGGAAGGAGAATGAGATTGTGCAGAAAACTCTAGAGAAGTCTGTGAACACAGGGAGACAAGTAGAGAGAGGGGGGAAGGGAATGCACATCCCAGGGAGACTTTTTGTTGTTCCTTTTTTCCCCTTCATGTCGGAGTTTGTATTTTTATAGTAAAAATCTATACAGAGGTAGAGGCGGACAAATGGGGGGGGGGTGGCGCAGCGGCTCTGGGAGGACCAATTGATATACTGGGGCTCTTAGTTGGGGTTGGCAATCTGTATCTGATGTAGATCTCCATTTGAAAGAAAGGAGCTGTTTTCTCCACTGAATTCAAGAGGGCAAGAGCAAAGGGTAGCATCGGTTATGGGATATGGCAATCCTCTGTCAAGAAATGAAGGATTTGTCATCTGATGACATTTGATCTCTCTTTGATTAGGAGACAACTCTATCAGTTGTGAGGGCAGCAGAGCATAGATCAGCAGCTGGGAGGGAAAGAAATAATTGTTGCAAATAACTGGAAAGCAGCTAAGCAGGGAAACACTGAGATTACAAAAACAGAGTCTCCCAAGAGAAACTGACGGCCAGGAATCACAGAGGTATCCATTTCCTGCTTGTTTTCTAGCAAACTCATTGCTCCAGGCCTGACCAACAGTCTTCAATTCCAAGGAGGACTTTCCATTGCAGGGGAGGAAAAGGTTCTCCTCCACCCTTTTAAGGTCCCTGACTGGCTCTGAAAATGAAACTGACAAGAGGGATTCACAGGAGAAAAGCAAAGAAATGTATTTAAGGGAAGTTTTATGTGACATGGGAACCTTCATAAAGAAATGAATATGCAAAGAACTAGTTATACCTGAGTATTTTTAATGCTGGGTTTGATGAAGAGTGGGTAGTCATAGAGAAGCAGGATAGGTCGGAGGATGAGTGGAAATGTAGAAAACTGGACGAAATTTAGCAAGACCTGTCTGTTTATATTCTTCTTGGAATCCCTTTGCCTTTGGAGATAAGGATGCTCTTTTCCTCCAGGTACAGGGAGGGGTCCTCTTGCATGAGGGTCTTATGGCCTGCCGCAGGGGAGAAGGGTGGGAGGAGGTCACAGAGAACTTACTGCTTCTGTTTTCTCAAACTCCTTCAGCTTGAGATATTCAATATGCTGAGCTGCCCTGTGTTGGGTCAGTGAGTCCTGAACCCGATCGGCATCTCTCCACCACAGAGAAAGAGTGGGTCACCCTATTGCAAGCTCTTCCATCCTTCCATTCATACCTCTTTTTAAAAAGAACCTGTGTGGGGCGCCTGGGTGGCGCAGTCGGTTAAGCGTCCGACTTCAGCCAGGTCACGATCTCGCGGTCCGTGAGTTCGAGCCCCGCGTCAGGCTCTGGGCTGATGGCTCAGAGCCTGGAGCCTGTTTCCGATTCTGTGTCTCCCTCTCTCTCTGCCCCTCCCCCGTTCATGCTCTGTCTCTCTCTGTCCCAAAAATAAATAAAAAATGTTGAAAAAAAATTTTTAAAAAGAACCTGTGTTATCTGCTTAAATGTCTTTCTCTGCAACTAGGCTTTAAACTCACCGAAGAAAGTGACTGTCCAGCTTTGCTCATCTCTAGTTTTTAGCAGTGGCTCAACAAGTGACAAATGGCAGAAATGAAAAAAAAAAAAAAAAAAAAGAAAGAAAACTTGAAATACCATTTCTCTGCTCCAAGGGTATAACAATTCCAAACAAGGATGGGGACGAAAAGAAGATCATAGAACTCTTGCTGAAAGATTCACTATACATTAAAAACAACAAACGAAGAAAAAATTTCTCAAGAAGCTAGAAACTTCTGAGTAATATGCAGAGAAGGAAATGTCTTCAAAGAGTAATTAACCTGAGACAATGATCAATCACAAGTGCTACCAGGGATTTGTATGGTGACAAGCAAGATGGATGGTTGAAAAGAAGTCTCTCTTCTTTTTTTTTCTTAATAGAAAGCTCAGTAGAGGTTTTGCTTCTCCTCCAACCTTTCCTTCAGCAAAAATTCCATATAGGCAACACTTTACCATAGAGTCTACTCCTTTAACAAAAAAGTCATTCCAGCAGCAGCAGCAGATTGGCTTTCAAACACCCCTATGTCCACCAAATAACACATTTGGAAATCTGCAATCACATTTGGGACAGATGTGCCCATCTGGCTCCCTTATTCAGAATTTATGTCTCATTTCCAATTGCATTTTGCCCTTAATTTATAATAATCTTGAATCCTTGGTCTATGTGTGCATGTATGGGAGTGTGTGTGTGTGTGTGTGTGTGTGTGTGTGTATATATACTTATGCATTACTTATGCATTTAATAAAAGGATAGACCAATAAATGGATGGACAGGTGGATAGATGGGTAGATAGATGATAGATCAGTGAAGGGAAAAATGAATAAATGGACAGATAAATAGCCAAAAACTGGTTTACACATTACATGCTATTGAACAATAAATGATATTTATTTTCCTGGAAATTAAGGGAAGAAAAAGAAGTTAAAGTACAAATGAAGGATTGTACTTCCTATATTTGCTCACAAAAATATTTTAATTTTAAGATCTGTCTATCATTAGGATGACGAAAACATTAAAAAGTAGAGGTCATCATTCTTAACTATTTGGTCAAACTGGGATGATAGACTTTAGCTTCCTGTGATGAAATATTAAGAATTTGAAACATTTCCTTTTATCTCTCCCATTCACATCTACGTAGTTTGGTTAACTGTGTTATCATTGACAAGACTTGTAGCACTTTCTTCTTGTTTGGTGATGATAAGTCTCACAATTGTTTAATCTTAGTCCATATTAAAGTTAATTCAATGATCCCAGAGGGGAGGGAGCTAGAGGGATGGCCAAAATGGGCGAAGGGAGTGGGAGATACAGAATTACGGTTATGGAATGAATAAATCACAGAGATGAAAAGTACAGCACAGAAAATATCATTAACGGTGTTGTAATAGTGTTGTGTGGTGACCCATGGGAGCCACACTTGTGGTGGGCACCACACAATGAAGAGACTTGTTGAAACACTGTGTTGTACACCTGAAACTAATGCAACATTGTGTGTCAACTATACTTTAATTAAAAAAATAATAAAAATAAAATAAAATTAATTCAATGATCTTTTTACATCTGAGGCTAATCTTTTCTTACTATCAATACCTTGTTTGTGTGTAAGTATGCCTACGCCTCTTTGTAAAACTGTACCTGATCAATATTGCTAAATATGGGCAGCATTGGTGATGATCTTCCTCAAAGAATCTGTATTTATGAAACACTTACCTCATCTTAAAAAACTGAAGATATAATACTCAAACTCAATATTTCCATACTTGGGTGAAATTTGGGAGACAGTACAAACACAATTATTATTGAATTGCAGTAACATTTGAAAATTTTCCAACTCACATCGCGCGTAGAATACAGGCCTCCACTCTTCTCTGGACCCAGGAGTTTCTTCATGTTTTCCTTTATGTTTTCTTTCCTCTGTTGTCTGAAAGTCTTCTCCTGATCACACAGAGCCATACTGAATCGGAGGTCTGGGGATGAACTGTATAGAGAACATAGTCATGAGCCAATGTCCCCAGTAGCCTTGTTAAAATCACCCAGTCCCCGGTAGCTAACGCTGATACCTGCTCACTGTTCCCCTCAAGCCATTTCCTAGAAGGGGAGCTGAACAAGGGTATAAAATGATGGATGTCTTAAAACTGTATGTTCCAAGGTGTGTTTCCAGAAAATATGGAGTAGGAGATGCTTTAGAAAAAACAAGCAGGCACACAAACGGCCAATGAGAAATTCATCTTATGATAGTAAAGACTTGGGGAAATATTTCAGAAAATAAAGCTGCTGAGATCTATTTGGCATAGTATTTCCAAAATTTATTTGATCAAGAATTCCTTCCCCTGGCCCTTCATTCCCCACTTCTCCATGACATACCACTGATATTCCAAAGAGTCTATGTTCTGTGGAGCATACCAGCAGAAATACTGTCTTAATGAATTGCCTTGTCTAAGAGATGTCCCCGTGTGACAAAAAAAAAGGCACTGCTAACGCTAGAACTTACAGCGACAAGTAAGTTTGACTGGAGGATTTCAGAGCTCTTACATTGTATACCCTTCCTAATAATAGCAGCAGCGGCAACTTCTCAGATCCCTAGACTATGCCAGAAACCACTTTAGATATGTAGGCATGTATCGCTGCAGAAATAATGGGAGTAAATCTCACACGTTATTATACAATATATTATTTTTCTAACTACCTATTACAGATTAAAAAAACCAAAGCTCTGAGAGGTTAGGATCACAGAGCAAATAGATGATGTATTTTCCTCAATGCAACAATTCCTCACAAACAAGTCCAATATTGTATTCTAAAACCAGCTTCTGAATTTAAAAATAGTAAAAAGCAGGAACACTTGGGTGGCTTAGTCGGTTAAGCAACAGGTTCTTGATTTTGGCTCAGGTCATGATCTCACGGTTCATGGGATAAAGTCCCATGTTGGGCTCTGCACTGACAGTGAGGAGTCTGCTTGGGATTCTCTCTCTCTCTCTCTCTCTCTCTCTCTCTCCCTCTGCCCCTCCCCGCTTTCTCTCTCTCTCTCTCTCTCTCTCTCTCTCTCTCTCTCTCTCTCTCCCTCTCAAAATAAATAAATAATTTTTTTAAAAAATAGTAAAAAACAAAACAGAACAAGAAAACCTAGAACTCTATGTCGTGATGCAAATAAATCCAAATGTAGAAAGTAAGAATTTCACTGATAAAATATTGTCTCTTTACCATTCATAAAAGTAAGTCCTTCCCTTCAGAGTGAATTAAAATTAAGGAAACTGCTGTTAATTCAGTGCATTTATTCCTCGTAAAACATAGGTCAAAAGAAGAGACTCCATAGCCTCTGGGCTATGTACTCTATAATGATCTTTGTTTACCAATAATATTTTAATTACTATTTCCCAAAGGACAAACATGGATAACTCACAAAAGAGGAAGTATGATTAATAATGAAAAACAGAAGAATACTTAGCTTCACTAGCAAATTTTTAAAATACTGTTATTATTTAACAGTTTTTAAGAAATATTTTAAGTATTTATTTTCTAGTACAAAGTAAATATATTCATTTTGGGAATATAAATTTGCAAAACACTTTTGAAAGTCATCAAGTGATGAGCACCAAAAATAATTAAAATGTATATTCCCTTTGAGTAGTTCTATTTTTGGATATATGCTTTAAGAAAGCTAACTGTAGGGACACCTGGGTGGCTTACTCAGTTAAGCATCCTACTCTTGATCTTGGCTCAGGTCATGATGTCATGGTTCATGAGACGTAGCCTCAAGTCAGGTTCATGCTGACAGTGCAGAGCCTGCTTGGGATTTTCTCTCTCCCTCTCCCTCTGCCTCTCTCCCCGCAAAATAAATAAACTTAAAAAAACAGAAAATTAACTGTAAATTTTGAAAAGAGCACTTAGCCATATTACCCAATAATAAAAAATGATCAGTATAGCACATCAAAGCATTGGATTGCACAGTTATTAAATTTGATTATTATGAAGCTTTCCAAGGAGGAAAAGAGTTACGAGTGAATCAGTAAGAATTTTTTAAGTCAAGTCTTAGGGGTAGACTCTCTATTATTATTTATTATAATATATTAGGTTGAGTATCTTCTAACCACTTTGAGAAATAAAAATCTCACCTGCACAGTTGTCTCTGTGAATCCATCCCAATTGTGTTTCCTTTTCTGCTCCTCAGAGTAATCACTACTTTAAACTTGCTCTTTATTATTCCAATGTATTTACACATTTATGAATTACAATTATTTATAAATTTATACATTTATAAATTATAAATATTTATAACTTCACAGTATATATTTATATCTCTGAAAAATACAGAGTCATTTTGTATGTTTTTAATTTTTTTATAAATTCTATCAACTGTATGTATTCTGCAATATTTTTTCCATTGACCATTTTGTTTTTAAGATTCATCTGTGTTTGTATATATAGGAACAATTCAAACATTTTTACTATTGTGAAGTATCTCCATTATATGATTATAGCATAAGTTATTCCATGAATATTGAGGTTGCTTCAAATTTCTGCAAACTATTACAAACATTTTTACTATGAACTTGTGGTGTACATGTGGAAAATTTTTCTACTTTGTATTAATATAAAATAATATGTGCTCTTTTCCTAAAGAACATCTCATTAAATCATCACAACAGATATGCTTATAAAGTACTCTTTTCTTATTTCACAAATGAGCAAAAGTGTCATTAAAAATGTTTCAACTGTTAACACAATTAGCAAGAGGCTGATTTAAAACTAGGATTTCTCATTCTGGAACTCCTGTTCCCTGTAATATACTAGGTAATATACTTGTAACATACTATGCTGATCACTATCCTACATTAAACACAAGGGCCATGATTTTTCAAAAAACCTATGAACAGAGCAATGAACACAGATATTTAGAAGATCAGTACAAACATGTAAAAGAAAAATAAAAAATGTTGAGTAATTTTATAAATACAATAGCAAGTTTGGTTCATTTATTTTCCTCTTTTACATATTATCTTTAACTGTTTAATTTGATTTCTTGATTTTATTTTACATCCAATGAAAAACATTCCACAGAAAGTTAAATTTTTCTTTAAAGAACATTTCTGGGGCACCTGGATGGCTCAGTTGGTTAAGTGTCCAACTCTTGCTTTTGGCTCAGGTCATGATATCACAGCTTCGTGGATTTGAGCCCCACATCAGGCTCTGTGCTGGCAGCGGAATCTTAGGATTCTCTCTCTCTCCCTCTCTCTCTGCCCCTCCCCTACATGTGCTGTCTCTGTTTCTCTCAAAAGAAAAAAATACACTTAAAAAAATAATTTCTAAAGGGGCGCCTGGGTGGCTCAGTTGGTTGGGCAGCCAACTTCGGGTCAGGTCATGATCTCGCGGGTTTGTGGGTACGAGCCTGCGTGGGGCTCTGTGCTGACGGCTCAGAGCCTGGAGCCTGCTTTGGATTCTGTGTCTCTCTGCCCCTCCCTGCTCATGTTCCACCTCTCTCTCTCTCAAAAATAAATAAGCATTTAAAATAATAATAATAATAATAATTTCTAAGAACTTTTCCATTTCAGAGTCAAGACAAATGAACAGATAAAAATAGTTTGATCAAAGTTCATTATAAATATATAGTAAATTGCTTCTGAACATATGTATCTTATTTAGCTGTTTTTTCCTCCATTTTTTGATATCTGTACTTTGTTAAAGCAAATTTCTTTTACATAATATAGTCCTAATTATATCAGTGAAGACCATTTCCCATTAAGACAAATAGCATGACTTTCTAGTCAAATAGCAAAAGCTCTTTTAATCTCATGCTAAAATCTCATGTTATACCACATTTTAAAAAATTTTAGACAGAGAAAGAGAAAGCCTGAGTGTGAGAGAGGGGCGAGGGGGGCGGGAGGGAGGAAAGAGGGAGAGGGAGAGAGAGGATCTTAAGCAGGCTTCACAATGTGGGGTTCAATGCCAAGACCCTGGGATCATGACCTGAGCTGAAATCAAGAGTAGGAGCTCAACTGACTGAGCCACCCAGTTGCCCCTAAAATATACCGTTTTAGCAAGAATCAACACAATGCAAAATAATGCAACTCAATTATTTGCACTATCCTATGAGACTTCCTGACATATCTTGAGGGACAAGTAGTAATTTATGCAATAATTTACAAGGTTGAATCAACGTGTTCTAGGAACCTAAAATAAGAGAAAGAAATACCGAGCCCAATGTCAACGTGTCCCTCAGCATTCATTCGGCAAATCACAATATAGGAGAATGTTACACTAATAAATGCAGTGTTTGGGTGAATTAAATGTGTACTAGTTACTTCGGTAAAACCCACTTCAACAGGGAAGTTCAAGGAGACACAGAGAGTTTGAAGGAGGTCGGATGTACTGAACTCAGCGTTAGATCCAGCTAATTCTCCAGGCAGGTCTAACTCCCCTAAGATGCACCATTTGAAAATAAATAAATGATTTTCCAACATTTCTTTTGGAGGCCACTTTGAAACAGCAACATGCTTCATGGAACTTTACTATCTCTGTGAACAAAAACAATCTCATTTTCAGTTTTTCCTTTTTATAGTTTCCTGTTTATGTTTACTTTCATGTTCTTGAGTATCTATCTGAATCAACAATGAAAAAGAGGCTTAACTAACCATATTTGCTCATTTCTACGGGAAGTAAACCAGAGGGAGGACTCTTTCTAAAAGCCCTTATTGACCTGATAAAAACTACTGGGAAAAGTAAGCAAAGATACAAAATTTATTATTTTTTAATGCCATAGCTGTTAGGGAAGAGCTAAAGAAAAGTTTATTTAATGTGTTTTTTATGTTCAAAAGCTCTCAGAATTATTTCTTATTTTAAAAGTGGACCCTTAACAATTAAAATAAGATAGTGAATCACTCACAATATTTTCCACCCAATGAAATAAATGCACTTACCAAACTTCAAGAGACATTTCCAGAAACATTTCAGTAACCTAGAACAGATACATTCATCAGATTTGGGCATAAAATGGATGTGTATTATATATAATGCAAACAAAGTCAAAACCATTTTTGAGTGCCAGATTGTTTTTAACCTAAAAGAGTCCTAAAAATAAAAGTAACATAGCTTCATGGATGTACTTCAATAAATACATGTTTTCGCTATTTTTCATGATATAAGTCTATTTAATCAGTCATTTTAGTAAACATAAGAACAGCTTCTGCATAGTTGTTTTCCTCCTTCACTAAAAGGAGGTAGTTGAATTCTGCAGTCATTATGGATGAGACATAAAAATTGCCTGAGCTCTAGGGGCAGCTGGGTAGCTAGTCGGTTAAGTGTCCGACTTTTTTTTTTTTTTTTTTTAATGCTTACTTATTTTTGAGAGAGAGACAGAACATGAGTGGGGGCGGAGCAGAGACAAAGGGAGACACAGAATCTGAAGCAGGCTCCAGGCTCTGAGCTGTCAGCACAGAGCCCGACGTGGGGCTCGAACCCATGAACCGTGAGAGCATGACCTCAGCCTCGGACACCTAACCGACTGAGCCTCTCAGGTGCCCCTAAGTGTTCAGTGGCTCAGGTCATGATCTCACGGGGCTCACAGGGTCGAGCCCCATGTTGGGTTCTGCACTGACCACGCAGAGCCTGCTTGGGATTCTCTCTCTCTCCCTCTCCCATACTCCCGTGTGTATGTGCACTTCACACCCCCTCTCTCTCAAAATAAATAAACATTTTTGAAAAATTGCCTGAGTCCTAAAACACTATGAAGATATTGTGCCTGTTATTCAGGAACTGTCCCCGGGCCTCCAGACAGAGGCAGAAGTGATCAGGAGGTTAAAGAAAGCCTGGGTGAAAATTCACACGTGTGCATTTGTGACAAATGTGGGCTGTCATAGACAGGAGACAGAACACCTATCCAAGGTGGCAGCAGGACCAGGGGCCAGCCAACTGTGATTAGCTCAAGAAACATCTACAAATGGGAGGTGGGGCTCAGGTTTTCATTTTCCAACATTCTGTGAGCTAACCAAATTTCTGGGAGGACTCTATCCTGCCAATGAGCCAATTTTAGTCTAATGGAAAAGAGAGTGATTAAAATCCAAGGAGAAAAAGGGGTATTAAAAGGTATCTCTCCAGGGACTATAATTCTGTTGTATAGAAAGACATTCTCTGTACTATCCCTGCCATTAGTTATGAATAATGCAATTTTAGACTGTCTTGAGAACCAATTGAGAAAATGTTTTGAAGATTGCTGCATAATTATAAAATAGTGCTATTATTTTTATCATATCAGTTACCATAGAATATAGTTAGAGTGAACCTTTCCAATATCTTCAAATAGACCAGAACTCAGATATGTCTCTTAAAAGGTGAAGACGGCATTTTTAGAAGCAACACAAAATGCTATAGATTACTGGCTTTGTTTTCTGTTTGGTTTCAGAAGATGGAAAAAAACAAACCAGAAGGAGCTTTCCAAAAGGTTAAAATAAGTTCACGGATAATTCTCAGCACTGAATTTTATGAGTAAGAAAAAGGTATGGAAATCATCTGTACAAGAATTTGCCTCTCCCAGTAAACTGTATCTATCCTATATAGATCTATCTTATAAGTATTTATATGTATCTTATATGTATCTATTTTATATAGCTCTCTATTACTAGTTCATTGCAGGGTTTGGCATATGAGACATAATCAATATCTGCTGAATTACTGTGCATGTGTGTGTGAGGGAGCACATAAGGCAGTTTTTCTTGTTAAGAAACATGCCATCGCTACTAAACATAAAATCATGGGCTGGTATAACACAGACAGCCGTTCCTATGAAGTCCTATGAACCTTTACTCATCAAAGCAACATATCAATATCACTTTGCAGTTATCAAAATAATCAAGAATCCCAGTACAAGTAGAATTCCACATGCCCAGATGAATCATAGTTCAGTTATAAGTCAAAAAGATGAGTGGTTTGGGGCGCCTGGGTGGCCCAGTCAGGTCAGCATGTGACTTAGGCTCAGGTCATGATCACATGGTTCATGAGTTTGAGCCCCACATCGGGCTCTGTGCTGACAGCTCGGAGCCTGGAGCCTGCTTCGGATTCTGTGTCTCCCTCTCTCTCTGCCCTCCCCTGCTCATGCTCTGTCTCTTTCAAAAATAAATAAACATTTTTAAAAAATTCTTTAAAAAGGTGACTGGCTTCTAAACAATTACTGTAACTGTAGTCTGTTCTATCAATGTTAGTAGCACCGCTCAGACCACATCCCGACACATCATGTCTATTCCCCATTTCTAAATTTCAAATGGAGTCTTTCCTAAAGAGGGCTTGGAAAACTTTATATTGAATGAGCTTGCTCTGGATATTTAGTGAGAAAAACAAGACGTGGGTAAAAACATAAGTCTTTTTTCTACCCTCCCTCATGCCCCCGAATACATGAAAGCTGGTATTAAAATAAGACTAGATTTACTGTTTTCATTTCCAGAGAGCAAAAAACACCATGGGAGAATGGAAACTAAAAGAACAACATTACAACTCATTGTGCAGTTTTCTAACAAATGGAAAGATTTTAAGCTGGAATGGGCTTCCTAGTCCAATGTGCCACGTCATGACAGACTTCCCAACTGGAAGGTCCCTAAGCAATTTGTATGGTAAGATATTCAGTGCCTGGATATATCTAATGCCAACTTAATAAGTGAAAGGAAAATCAACTGTGCTGTGTTTATGGTCACATTGGTCTTCAGAATGTCCCTTACACATCCAGCCATAGAACTTCTTGGCTGAGACATTCATAATCTTTGAATGACTGATAAGAATCCTTAAATGAAGGCAGGATGAGAGAAAGGAAGACACAGGATTTTCCTGCCATTGGGAATATTACAGAATGTGGTGTGGAGGGACTTGCCACATGGATGGGGATCTTCACTTCCTCATGTTGCCCAAGTGGATCACCCACAATCTGGAGGAAATTTTAAACTCTCCCACTTGACGTGCTATGCTCAGACATGCCATGAAGACTGACATTTACAATCTCTCCGCACCTTTTACCTGAAACATGTCATTCGGATGCAATAGCCACAAAAGCATGTACTTCCTGTGAGGCATGAAACAAGTATTGTAAATTCCTTCCCACCCACTGCATGAAGCAGCTTTGCATCACAGTCTTCCACATTGCTGGCACCACCAAGGTAAGTTGAACAAAGGTGACCCTGTCCGGCTGGCTCTCCCCAACCCCGTAACGCTTAGCTAGGAGCCAGACGAAGAAGAAGAACTTCACCTCTTCTAGGAATTATGAATGTAAGAAGCAGGCTGTGCTCATTGTCCATTCTCGTGAAAAACAACAATCTCACCTTTGAATTCCACAGTGGAAAGCAATGTTACATGCTACAACAGGAGATGTTCAGCGTGGGGAGGGGGTGGGGGCCCAGAGGAAAGAACCTATATAGAGAAGCCATTTTAAACTTAAAAATAATGTTTTAAAAGTATCTAATCCACTAATCCCCTTGCAAACTTTCCAGGGTCATTCTGAAATGATAAAGCGAAAGCAACAAACATAGTGCTTGGCATGAGAGAGGTTGTTTAAAATTATCACAAAGAGATGCAGACAAATGATTTTAAACTTAAGAACCTACCTTATTGGTAAAGAGCTCTCCAAATGCACTCTGCCTTTTCTTAAAATTTTTTTTAAATGTTTATTTATTTTTAATTTTTTTTTAACGTTTATTTATTTTTGAGACAGAGAGAGACAGAGCATGAACGGGGGAGGGTCAGAGAGAGAGGGAGACACAGAATCTGAAACAGGCTCCAGGCTCTGAGCTGTCAGCACAGAGCCTGACGCGGGGCTCGAACTCACGAGCTGCGAGATCATGACCTGAGTCGAAGTTGAACGTTCAACCGACTGAGCCACCGAGGCGCCCCTGCATTTTTCTTATTAACATACTCTAGCATTTACAACCTTAACTTTCTTTTTTTTTTTTTTTTTTTTTAATTTTAACGTTTTATTTATTTTCGAGACAGAGAGAGACAGAGCATGAACAGGGCAGGGGCAGAGAGAGAGGGAGACACAGAATCAGAAGCAGGCTCCAGGCTCTGAGCCATCAGGCCAGGGCCTGACGCGGGGCTCGAACTCAACAGACCGCGAGATCGTGACCTGGCTGAAGTCGGACGCTTAACTGACTGAGCCACCCAGGCGCCCCGACAACCTTAACTTTCAATAAAACATTATATTGAATTCTGATCCCTCCCGAGTCAGGTACTCTTTTTCTCCCCCTTAGCAGACTAAAACAGCAACTAATCACCAAGTAGTTTCAATAATCATTTACATTGTTTGAATTATAAAATGTGTTCTGCTTTGTCTCTGTATAACTGACCTGTACAAGATAACATAAAATTATATTTAAGAAATAAGGGCCACTTGCACTAAGAATCATGTTTCCATACACTGTCACTCTATCCAGTGAAGAAGGAACCAGGTGTGGATCTAACAAGAGGCAACTCAAGTGTGAAGCAGAAATTACAATCCCACCAATACAAGCCAGACCCCCTCCAGATAAATTTTGCACTTTTAAAATGGAATGAGATACTGTTAACATCACTTTTTCAAATGTGTCTGACTTTTAATAACAAAAAACTAACGTTTGTTTATTTTTTTAACTGAGATATAATTGACATTTAACATTAGTTTCAGGTATATAGCATAATGATTCAATATTTATATATATTGTAAAATGATCACCACAGTAAGTCTGGTAACATATATGATTTATTAAGAAAATAAAATTAGCATTTACTACAGGAATCATCGAATCCATTCACCCAAGAATTCAGGATAACTGTGTCCCACGCCCCCCACCCTCCGCCAAATATCACAGATAGTCTTAAAAGATTTAAAAGATTAAAAAATACACTATTTCCCTTAGTCATGTTCCACTCTATCACGCAGCTTTCCTCCTTTCATCTGAGGATGATGTCTCTTTCCTTCATTTAAGGTACCTTTTCCTTACATGGACATTGGAAATTCTAAACCTGACTTCCAAGAGCACTGTTACCAACCAAACATTCTCTCTTTTTCTCCAAATGGGAATTTCTCAGACTCTAGTTGTTTTTTTTTTTAAACTTAATTTACTTTCATTATTCCTGTCTGAGCAGTTCCTAGATTCTCTGTATTTCCCATAAGTACATTCATTAATCCATTCATCCAAAAATGATTCAAGCATCTAATGTGTATTAGGCTAGGTATGCAATGGTAATTAAGGTGAATGTGTTCTACTCCTTGATGGAACTTGATGGAACTTAGGTCCAGTAGAGGACCCCCAGGGATACAAGAACATTCTAAAGTGCCTTATAATTTAAAAGTTGTCTTGTGAAAATGTCAAAAAAAGACTCACATATGTTTCCATTGATAGCATCCCAAAATAAAAATGCATTCTCTTTTAAAGCCAGGAATTATTTGGCCTGTGTTTGAACTCTGACCTGCATCCAACTGATGACATTCACATCTTAGCCAAAGATCCCCCATACTTCTCATCAAAGTATATACTTCTCTTGTTTCCTCTCCAAACTTTGCTTTGTCTCATTCACTTAGCTAAATTATAGTCTTAGCCTTCACACATCAATACATGGTTTTCCAAAGAAATCATCCTGACACTAACTTATTCTGAACTCAGCATCAACACTACCATTTTTTTTAAAAAAGCTTTGTCACTATCTCTTCTATAGAACTACCTCTTGCATTTTCAAGTTGGCAATCATGAATAAGCAATAATCAAAGAAAGCAATCAGCCAGAACTAGATACCGCAGCAGTCATGAGACATGGCTATTTTTAAATAATACCACTAATAGCTAAGTAAAGATGGCAAATAAAAACACCATACCATGTAAACTTAGAGGCTACCTTCCTCAGAGTATTGGCCTAAACAAACTAATTTTGTCTAGAAAATAAAAAGAATAAATATCTTACTTCAAAATCTCAGCATTTTTATGATCCTCTTGAAGTGGGCTACTTTGTTTACACAAAACACACTAAATTCTGAAGATGTTATATCTTTCCACTTTAAAACAGGATTCTGTAACCCACAGCCACACTTGATCTATTCAGTAACAGGTGACTAGAGCATTTTTGAACTGCCTTAAAACAAATGATCACGAAACTTATAGGCTCTACCTGTATATACAAATAAGTTCATTTTGCTAAGTTCAAAAAAATACGTTTCATAGTTAAGTCGGTTCCATGAACCAAATGACAGATAATTAAATCTGGCCAGTTATAATTATAATGAGAATATCTAATATTTATTTAGTGCTTACTGGGCCAGGTACCGTTCTAAAGCTTTCCATACATCAATTAATTTAACCATAACCACAAACTTAAGAGGTGGGTACTATGTATAACCCTGTTTCACAGATGAGGATGGCAAAGAAAAAGAAACAACTTGTCCAACATCACATGGCGAATAATTAACAGAATTGTGATTCCAACCCAGGCAGCAGCTGGCTGACTCTGAGCTGGGGGGTCAAAAACAGCAGGTCCTGCCAATTTCTCTCAGATGACAACTTTGATGCTCTCTCAACTTGTGACTCCAATAAACACAACCTCACCTTATTTTATTTATTTATTTATTATTATTTTTTTAATATATGAAATTTATTGTCAAATTGGTTTCCACACAACACCCAGTGCTCATCCCAAAAGGTGCCCTCCTCAGTACCCATCACCCACCCTCCCCTCCCTCCCACCCCCCATCAGCCCTCAGTTTGTTCTCAGTTTTTAAGAGTCTCTTATGCTTTGGCTCTCTCCCACAACTGATGAATGGATAAAGAAATTGTGGTTTATATACACAATGGAGTACTACGTGGCAACGAGAAAGAATGAAATATGGCCCTTTGTAGCAACATGGATGGAACTGGAGAGTGTTATGCTAAGTGAAATAAGCCATACAGAGAAAGACAGATACCATATGGTTTCACTCTTATGTGGATCCTGAGAAACTTAACAGGAACCTATGGGGGAGGGGAAGGAAAAAAAAGAGCTTTTTGTTTTCAATAGTAAACATTCTTTATCTACTAACTTGTTGCTTACTAATACATATGAGAAAGAAGCCAAAACCTGTTTGCCCGAAATTCCCCATTACCTGGTCAAAAACCTTCCATGACTCACTGCTGTCGGTAAGAAAACATCCAAATTCCAACATCTAACATCTGAAACTTGAACTCTGCTATAGTTTGATCCCAGCGTACCCATTCTACCCTCACGCATGAATGCTCTGCTCCCATCACACTGGTCTAGACGCTGTTTCCTGAACATGCTTGTCGTTTTTAGTCCCATGACTATGAACAAAGGCTCAGGCTAGTCTCTCCACCAGAAGGGCTTTCCATCCCTTTAGTGATCCAACCACATCCTTCCTTTAAGGACAAGCCTAAGCCATTGATATCCACTGTAAGTAACTCACTGAAACCCCATCCCCCTTCACCTCCCTTCCCTCGTCTCCTACCACAATCTCTGCTACTCTTTCTCTGTGTTCCAGCCATATTCTCCTCCTTGCCATTACTCAACATGGCAGGCAAACTTTCATCTCAGGACTTTTCTACTCAGAACAACTTCTGCCCCCGATATCATCTGAGATGTTTTCTTAGCCACATTTTTGGAACTGCACTTGCAACCCCCTTTACCCACATATACAAATGCCCCTCTCTTCCTTCACTAGTTTATTCAGCACTTACTGCTATCATTATCTAACACAAGCAACTTTTACTTATTTATCTTGCTTCTTGTCTCTCTTACTAAATAGAATATAACTTCCAAAGATGCTCAACGTCGCTCCTCATCAGGGAAATACAAATCAAAACCACACTCAGATATCACTTCACGCCAGTCAGAGTGGCCAAAATGAACAAATCAGGAGACTATAGATGCTGGCGAGGATGTGGAGAAACGGGAACCCTCTTGCACTGTTGGTGGGAATGCAAATTGGTGCAGCCACTCTGGAAAACAGTGTGGAGGTTCCTCAAAAAATTAAAAATAGACCTACCCTATGACCCAGCAATAGCACTGCTAGGAATTTACCCAAGGGATACAGGAGTACTGATGCATAGGGGCACTTGGACCCCAATGTTTATAGCAGCACTCTCAACAGTAGCCAAATTATGGAAAGAACCTAAATGTCCATCAAGCGATGAATGGATAAAGAAATTGTGGTTTATATACACAATGGAGTACTACGTGGCAATGAGAAAGAATGAAATATGGCCCTTTGTAGCAACATGGATAGAACTGGAGAGTGTGATGCTAAGTGAAATAAGCCATACAGAGAAAGACAGATACCATATGGTTTCACTCTTATGTGGATCCTGAGAAACTTAACAGAAACCCATGGGGGAGGGGAAGGAAAAAAAAAGAGGTTAGAGTGGAAGAGAGCCAAAGCATAAGAGACTGTTAAAAACTGAGAACAAACTGAGGGTTGATGGGGGTGGGAGGGAGGGGAGGGTGGGTGATGGGTATTGAGGAGGGCACCTTTTGGGATGAGCACTGGGTGTTGTATGGAAACCAATTTGACAATAAACTTCATATATTGAAAAAAAAGACAATATAAGTTCCATACGGGTAGGGATTCTTGTTGTTTTGTTCTCTTCTGAAGAAGTGGTGCCTAAAAACTGTCTGCCACACAGTAGGTATTCAATGGTTATGTGTGAAATGAATGAATGAATAATTCCTTCTTATAACTTTCATTGTACATATTGTCCACACTATTTGGCACTTAAAACTATATTATGCAAATACTAAACTCTAGTTAATGAAATGCTAAAGTGTTTAGGGGTAAAACATTTGTTGCCTGCAGTTTGTTTCCAAATGCATCAAAATAGTTTGATGGATAGGTAGATGGAGAGATATGTGGCCAAGTAAATACAGCAAAATGTTAATTGTAGAGTCTATGTGGCAGTTTTTCAAATCTTCCAACTTTGTACATGCTTGAAGATTTTTATAATAAAATTCAGAGAAAAAATATCTAATGCTTTAGAAAGGCCTTCCCTGACAGA
The DNA here is from genome assembly GCF_022837055.1 of Prionailurus viverrinus. Lineage (NCBI taxonomy): Eukaryota > Metazoa > Chordata > Mammalia > Carnivora > Felidae > Prionailurus > Prionailurus viverrinus. The sequence goes on from NC_062577.1 coordinate 19,097,673, forward strand.
AACATTAGTTGCCACCAACTATTCCCTGTCACATCCCTCTATTTTCGTCACAGTATTTATCTCTAGCTGATGTTCTGCTGATTATCCTTTTGCTTTTGTTGCCTATTTACCTCCCCCCATAGAATACAGGCTCACTGGAAACCAGAACATCATCTGTCAGGTCCTCTCCTGTTTGCCCATCACCTGCAATACTGTCTAGACCATAACAAGTGTTTAATCACACCTAAGTAAGTAAATTAATGAAGAGATTCCTCATGCCACTGCTTATTATATTACTTACCAGTTTACACGCGAATGTCTACTCCTTTCCAGCTTATTAATTCCTTGAAAACGAACTTCTTGTTGTTTTCTTAACATTTAGCAAAGTGTTAGCTGCAAAATTTTAGCTGCTCAAATTCTCATACTGAAAAATAATCTACTGACGGGTCAGTATTTTAAAATCACATAATAAAGATTTTTTTTTGGCTTCCCCAGGTGGGCACAAAGTGAAGGCTTTTTATTACTGCATTATTATTATTTTGTGTCCATGGACACAATATGGAAAGAATTAAAAATTTTTGACTAAAAAGGTCATATGAAAAAAGGTATTCTTTCTAGATCGCAAAATTTTATAAATTAGAAATGGTCTTAGAAATATGTTAATCAAAACCTCTTTTTTAGAGATGAAGAAAATAAGACAGAAAGAGTGACAACTCAAACATTGTACAGCGAAATTAGTGACCTAGAGAAAATCAGAGAATGGGTCTCCTAATTCCCAGTTTCTGCCCTGAGTGGGAAGAGTAGGCTCCTTGGGAATCTGGCACTCTCCATTTAGAGGCTCTTATTCTTTCTCTAGCTGGCTGCTGGCCATAGAAATCACTGTATGTTGACTCACTATTGACTTTGGGAATTTTGAAGAAGTTTTTGCTAATGTCTTGGCTGGAAATATGTGTTCTCTATCTCTCTCTTTTTTTTTTCTTTTTTTTACTACTTTGCCATGATCATTTTCAAGAATTGTTTAGAAGTCTATTTTCCCACATTATATCCTCCCAGTCTGCTCCCTCTCACCTCTGTGAACACTGTAGAAAGAAGCCCACATTCCTCTGAAAGGTCTGGTTCAGAGGTGAGGCAAGGCCAGACAGCTTGCATAGGGCACACCACATGATCTGGAGAAGACAGGGGCTCTCCAACCTGTGGTGCGCATTCACCTTTCTCCCCTCTACCATTACAGGTCACTAACTCAAACAACTGTCCTTCAGATAAAAACTGCAAAGGACTCTTAAGAACAGAGTGACGTAAAAAAAAAAAAAAAAGCTGTTTGGCCAACTGTTTTCTCAGGCACACTTAAGAAAATAATTATGTAAGCTACTTTAAATTCAGGAATGTAGAGAGTCTTTTTTAGAGCCCGGAGGTTACACAGCTAACCATAGGAAATGACAGGAGGAGAGGAAATGCATGTTTCCCTACAATATTTTCTCTTATAATCAGACTGAAGAGGGGGAAAAGCATACTTTGGGAAGGCCAATCCATGCTTACAAAGCTCTCAACAAACGTTTATTAAGAACCAACTCCAGCAACATGCCTTAGGAAGGTCGGGGGATGTTAGCCTTGACCATCTTTAAACTTTACCCACGGCTCATCAACCTGTGCCTGCCAAGCCTTGTAACTTGCCAGGCCCCAACTTGCTTTCTTCTTTCAAGACTACATGCCTTTGCATTTATATAGAGCTTAATGTGTTTTAAGCACTATGTGTATGTATGGATACATCCATGTGCATACAGTATTGATATATAGTTCTATAACCAAGCACCATTATATATTTAATACGTAATAAATTATATACTTAATAAATACATAAAATAAGTAACTTTTAATCTATACCTTATGTACTAAACTGTATAAAAGTATAATTAAATAATTATAATAATTAAATACATAAATACATAATATATAAATATATACAAATAACATATATAAATCTATATAAATCTATAAATATTTATATATATAAATCTATATTAAATATATAATTATATCTAAATATATTTAAAATACATGTATATGTAATATACATTATATATTATACAGCTATATAAATAAAATTAACTCATCTAATCATATGAGATATTATCTCCATCTGATAGATGAGCAAATCGAGGCACAGAAGAGCTAAGTGATTTGACCAGGATAGAACAGATAGTAAGGGACAGAGCTGGCATTTAAACACCAAATAGCCTGGCTTCAAATGCCAAGGGATTAAATCTCTATGTTCACTGTTCAATCTATTCAAAATCACCTACTAATACGCAGCCATCCCTGGCTTCCTCCCCCAACACAGTCTGTCTTTATTCTGTCTTCCTACCATACTCTGCACATTCCTCATTGATGCTTATCTCACTGGATGGTGGTTTCATTTCATCACGTTCACATCTCCTAAGCCTGCTTCCTATTTCCACCCCTACCTCACCTCCACCCCACAGAAAGACAACTGACGGAAAAGCCTCCTGTGTCTTGTTCTTTCTTATATTCCTCGCACAGAACACAGTGGCTGGTACACAGGGCACTTCCATAAACATTTGCAAGAGGGATGAACAAAATAACTTCAAAAAGTCAACAGAACTGTGGGGTGTGTATCTCTTGGCACTGGATTAAGACATACAGAAGACATGCTTCCATAAGCAGCTCAAGGAGTCGGCAGAGAGTGCGTAACTAGAGTGTCCTCAGGCACCTGGGCTGCTCTGATTGCATGAACTGGTCAGGTGGCTCTTTGGGCTTGAGCTGGTTTTTAAATCCGTATACCCAAATTCAATAAGTATACCCTATGTATTAACTCTGTAATTAGACATGCATAACCAGTATTCCTGACCTATAGGATTTTAGTGTACGGGGAGAGGGAGGGAGGTGAGCAACTGAATGATTTAAATGATTCAGTCCCAATGAATACCACAGATAATTATCTTAGGAGTTCGGAGAAGGAGGAGGTCACTTGGGATAGCAATGGTTAGGGAGGTGAGACTTAAGGAATAGGCAGGTTTGAGTGAAGACAGCAATTTGAAGTCATTCCAAGAATGAGCAAAAACAGAGCCTCTCCCAATAAGAAATTAATACATTAACCAGTCTCTGCATACTTGTCCACCAGTTGCTTACATTTCTCACTGTAAACTATTAAATTAGTTTCTTATAAAATTCAAAATCCAATGTTTGCTCTGTAGTAATAAGTTTTCTAAGGCTTTAGTGTTCCTAAATTATTGAAATTTCAGAAACGCAGCAAACCTAGCATTATAAAGAGAATAAAACCCCCAAGACTATTCCTGTTGACCTTTCATTGCTTCAGCCCAAATTGTTTGAGGATTTATTTGAGACAGATCCTCCACAGAGGCTTAATTTATTACTAAGCATGTAATTTTGGAACAGTTTGGACGTCCCAATAGTTTTCTGAGTTCACTCCCTCATTCTCTCTTCTCTGCTATTCCTTTCAGATTTCAGATCTTCCTTCATCTTCCCAGAAGTTTTGTTAGACCTGCCAGTGGGATCCAAAGTCATTGCCTCACTGAGAGCAACAACAGAGATTAATGTCTTAATAGTATTTACTGTGATACCTCAACCAAAGTCTATAAATATCAAAACAATAAAAAGATTAGGATAAGAAGTAAAAGGGAAAACAAAATTTTCCTCTTTAAAACACAAACATTCAAACAAACAAAGAAATAAAATTCCAGAATAAAGATATTTTTATCTGACATAGGGTTGAAAAATAACCCTGTTGTGTTGCTTACTTGGTTGAAAATAAAAGGAACTTCTTTCTTCTCTCCCACTCTGATAGAGGATATGGGGAATGTTGCTGTTCCTAGAGTTTCATCCATGACATAATTGGCATCCATTAATGTGACCTGTAGACATTAAAAGGTAAAGCACAAGAACACAATTTCTCTTGGATCTTTGGAAATTATATCTAAAATCTCCACCACAATCAATAAATGAAAGTCTTCAAATGATCTTTAATAATCATTTGAGGTCCTCAACATTCAGCTTTGTTATAATACTTTGTCTTTTCTTTCAGACACATTTGCTACTAAAATAATATTTTTTTTTTCATTTTCCTGATTGACATCTTCATTATCATGTTTTCAAAAATAGGACTTTATCCCCTCTCAGGGGAAATGCTATTCTGGAGTATGAGAAATAAATTAATGTAGAAAACCCATGCAACCATTTTGGAAATGATCTATTTTAACTTCAGTGAAAGTTAATGATTTTAAGTTAGAAGCCTTAAGTTACCTTAAAGTCACAATCAATTGACAATAGGATTATTCTGTTATACTTGGGCCTTTCTCTTTATAACACAAAACGTTTTCTCCAAAGCACTCAAGGAGGATAAACGATTCTTCCCAGCCCTACCTAACTCTTGTGTTTTCCACTGGACCTTCCCATCACCCAGGCGGGGGGGGGGGGGGGAGTGGTGTCACATCATCTGGGGGGCACCATCTGGAGCCTAGTATGCCATGCTGCACAGCTGGACTCCAACTACACCCAACTGAAGAGAAGGGACAAAGCTCAGGCACCAACTTCAACATGAATTATGACCATTGAACAGTCCACAAATGATTCACTGACCTCCAAAACATTTTCCTGATTAGGATCCAAAATAAATTCAAAGGTCTCATTCCACACTGGGTTTATGTCATTATTGAAGTGTCTTGTTCTCTTCCTGCTGTCAGGGGTTGAAGAGATGAAAAGTTCCACATAGGGATCTGGGGTATCAACTATAGACAGCAAACACAAGGGAGAAGGATACAAAGATGTGATTCATAATTCCTAATTTGTTTTTACTGTATGCTCTGTCAGATTATTTTTAATGAATCTGCCATCACATATTCAAAATGTCTGAGATAAGATACTACATAACAGAAGAACATCACAGGTTATATACTTCTTACACATTATGTCCCTGCCCTTCACAACAGTCCTGTGGGAAGGAATCGTTTATTAGGTGCTTTACTAAGAATTCTTCTGTCCACTTTAGGACATGTTCAGTCAACATGTCAGTCCAACTGCTAAATGATGAGAGCAATCTCACCCAGCTAACTACAATATAACTGTCACCCCAGGACTCTGATGGTGACAAGGTCATGGGTTCAGGATCATAGTCTACAACAGAAAAAAATTATCCTAATTACTTTCTTTGCCAAACAATGACAGTCAGTGTGAGATAAATATTGTAGTTATAGGGTTGCCTTGTATAGCTGTACAGGCTGCACACTGAACAGCACCTATATTAGTAATCCATGTATGTTTCTGTATTTATTATAGCAGTACTCAATCAGATGGAAGTGGGTGTCTCAAGGAAGTGACAGCTTTTTCTTTTCTTTTTTTTTTTAACTTTTTAAAATGTTTATTCATGTTTGAGAGACAGAGCACAGGCAGGGGAGGAACAGTGAAAGAGGGAGACACAGAATCTGAAACAGGCTTCAGGCTGTCTCAGCACAGAGCCCAACATGGGGCTCGAACTCACAAACCATGAGATCATGACCTGAGCCCAAGTCAGACACTTACTTAACCAACTGAGCCGCCCAGGTGCCCCAGGAAGTGACAGCTTTTTCTACTGTACATAAAGACTTGCTTGAGTCAGGGCATGATGTGGGTACCATTTTAAATAGAAAGAAACAAAGGTACTATTTAAATTTCTTCCCACTATATATACACTTAACAACAAGGCAACTGACTAGGCCGTGGAAACATTGATCACTCCCTCCTTAGTGGTTCCACTGAATCCTTCACCGTCTTACAGCATTGCACACACTACATTTCATGGATGTAATTACACATTTATCTTTTCCTACAAGACTGTCAACAGCTTGAGGGCAGCCATCAAGTCTGACTCAACTTTATCTCTTTAGAACTTAACAACCATCACAATATTCATAGGTCTCCTAACTTAAGGACTTGACTTTTCTCTTTAACACATCCTTTCCCAAGTGGCCATTGTAATTCATAACCACAAAAACCAACAGTTGAGTAATGCCTGCTAGGATCTCCGTTAAGCACTGTACACACATAAGTCTCATTCAAATCTCCCAACAGTACTACAAGGTAAGTGCTCTGTTGAGACAACAGGAACTGAGGGATGTTAAGCAATCTGTCTACTATCATCCAGCTGGTAAGTCTCAGGGGAAGTTCTGACTGCAACAATCATTCATTTAATGACATCATGCTCCTAAGTTCTAAAGATGATATCATAAGGTAGGCATTGCTATAGAAAGTAGAAAGAGTCATGGAAAAGAAGAGGGAAGGAGAAAAAAAGGGAGGGAGGGAGGAAGAAAGTGGCACAGATGTCCACACAAAAAGATATAAAAATTGAGAACAAAGGAAAAGCAAAAATAATAGTTCTCAAATGATTGCTTTTCAAAGAAATTAAAAAAAAAAACCTTTGTCTTTCAACAGTAGTTATGGCCATCAAACAATTTAATCAGTGCCCTTCACTTAATTTTTAAACGCTGTTCATAGTTCTATGTGGTGATCACATTTTTAAAAGCCTTTTTATGGTAAAGAGGAAAGATTTGTGAATGAGGTATAAGCATTTGGAATTGTCTTTTATTTAATTTTCCCATTTGGACCTTATGCATTGATAGTTAAGGGCAGCTGAGTCTCAAAAGTAAGAGTGTAATATAAATGCCTAGGGTTCTACTGGGCACCTGACTGGCTCAGTTGGTTAAGCGTCTAACTTCAGCTCAAGTCATGATCTCACAGTTCATGAGCCCCACATCGGGCTCTGTGCTGAGAGAATGGACCCTGCTTCAGATTCTTTGTCTTCTTCTCTCTCTCTCTGCCCCTCCCCCGCTTGCAGTCTCTCAACCAAAATTAGATAAACATTAAAAAAAGAAAAACTTGCAGACCCCTGACCCTCATTTCCTAAGACCTATGATCAGCAGATCAGCAGAGAACTTAGAAATGTGCAGTTTTAAAAGTTTAGTTATTTTTGAGAGAGAGAGAGAGAGAGAGAGAGAGAGAGAGAGAGAGAGCGCACGCTCACACACATGAGTGGGGGAGGGGCAGAGAGAGAGGAGACAGAGAATCACAATCAGGCTCCATGCTGACAGAGCAGAGCCCAATGTGGGGCTCAAACTCACAAACCGTGAGATCATGACCTCAGCTGAAATCAAGAGTCGGATGCTTAACCAACTGAGCCACCCAGATGCCCCAGGAATCTGCATTTTAAAATAAATATTCTAGCTGATACTGATGTAGGTCATCTTCTGTTCACACTTTCGATACCCTGTTTTAGAGAAAAGGGAGATAGGTAGTTATTGGAATTTTATTTATTATTTATTTTTATGGAGGTATAATTGGCA